>NC_142618.1:15192150-15197150 GCF_059453375.1 Lepisosteus platostomus | reverse complement strand
TGACATTGGAATTGGTGTCTGGAATGCCAAACGGGAATTCCCGCTGAAATAAACGGGGTGGGGGGAAAAAAGCCACGCTTCCCTGACCAGGAACCGAACCTGGGCCGCAGCAGTGAGAGCGCCGAATCCTAACCACTAGACCACCAGGGACACAGGGAAAGGCCCTCATCCATCTGCGGCGTGCCCGCAGCGCGACCGACGTCGGCTCTTAAAGCGGGGCCAAGCTCGGCAATCTTTAATTGAGACAGAGACTCATCCACCCGCGATTTTAAAACTGCAGTAACGCGTTGAAGACACGACCCCGCCTGCCGTCGTCACTTAGATCTAACCTGTAAAAGAATCACTGCTACAACAGCTTCCGCGACGCAATGGTCAGCCACCTGGGGGAGGAACCGTGGTGTGAATGACTGGAAGGACACAACAGGGAAACCCACGAGGTTCAGTGTCATACAGACTAGTTTCGCTTGACAGAAAATGAAATCACAAGTAGCCAGTGTGTCTGTAAAGGCTCTCCAGGAAAATCTCTCTCACGCTTCTGCTGAACTGCTGCTTCATCTACGCAGGGGCCCCCGCCTTCTTAATCAAGGAGTCCAATGGCAGCATTTGTCGCAAGTGCTCGTCAGTTCCCACACAGTCGGGGAAGAGCCCGGGACTTGATGAGGACAACGACAGCCAGCTTGGCATTGTTTTCCTCGGCACCTATCAATTATCACAGCAGGGTATGACATCCCCGGGGCGTGGGGTGTGAGTGAGGGACAGGAAGCAGGCAAGAGACAGAGAAAGCCAAGAGCCACCACACCCTGTTGCTTGCCAGTATTCACACAATTACGGCCCTCAGCTGATACCCCTTTACAAGCGGGAGACCCTGCTCCGCGTCCAGCCGGAGTGCAAAAGGCCCCAGCGAGATTTGAACTCGCGACCCCTGGTTTACAAGACCAGTGCTCTAACCCCTGAGCTATGGAGCCACAAGGCTCCAGACCCTGACTCACGCACACACAAACGTACCGAGTCACGCAGCTGGCTACATGTGGGAGACACGGTGCCCGGCTCAGCTACACAATGGAGAAAGCAAAGAAAGGACGCCACGGCGAAGCTGAAGTCTTGCACAGGCCCATGGAAGTCGCCCCAGCTCTCGTGTGGTTCCATGGTGTAATGGTTAGCACTCTGGGCTTTGAATCCAGCGATCCGAGTTCAAGTCTCGGTGGAACCTGTTGTGGGTGACATTGAAATCGAAACCTGTGTATGGAATCGTGGGCTGCTTTCCTTGTGTGCTCTGCTGTGGGCAAAGAAACCTGCTTTTACTCATCAGCCTTTCTAGGACCTGCAAGATATCACCCACTACTGCAGACGATTGAGTGTACAGCAGACATGCGTGTATTGTATGACAGAGGTTCCTGCGTCGTCAAAATACCCGGAACACCTCCTCCGAGTTCAACGTCTTGCACGGCTCTAAGGGTAACAAACGGGGTGTGGGAAAAAAGGCCACACTTCCCTGACCGGGAACCGAACCCGGGCCGCGGCGGTGAGAGCGCCGAATCCTAACCACTAGACCACCAGGGACACGGGGAAAAGCCCTCTCCCGTCTGTGGCGTGCCCGCAGTGCGACCGACGTCGGCTCTGAAAGCGGGGCCAAGCTCGGCAATCTTGAATTGAGACAGAGACTCATCCACCAGCGATTTTAAAACTGCAGTAACCCGTTGAAGACACGACCCCGCCTGCCGTCGTCACTTAGATCTAACCCGCAAAAGAATCACTGCTACAACAGCTTCCGCGACACAATGGTCAGCCAACTGGGGGAGGAACTGTGTTGTGAAAAACTGGAAAGACACAACAGGGAAACCCACGAGGTTCAGTGTCATACAGACTAGTGTCGCTTGACAGACAAAACTTGCAGTACAAGATTTCTAAAGATTCTTCACAATCACAGGAGTTACAGCCATCACACATCGGTGGGTTAACACTCACACACACAAAGAAAACCACATCGCCCAGCACAAAGAAGAAAACAAGACTTACACCAAGTTGAGAGCACTTTGCCGCTGGGGGAACGGAATCACGACTGTCTTCGATATTGACGCCAGGCTTTCCCTACACAAGGCCAGAACCAGACCGTGAAAAGATGGCTCCGGGATGCCCGCGCTGCTCAGGTCGAGCCCGTTATGCCAAAGCAGCCTGTGGCGGGCAATGAAAACTCAAGCAGCCAGTGTGTCTGCTTCCTGGTCTGCAAAGGCTCTCCAGGAAAATCTCTCTTGCGCTTCTGCTGAACTGCTGCTTCATCTACACAGGGGCCCCCGCCTTCTTAATCAAGGAGTCCAATGGCAGCATTAGTCGCAAGTGCTCGTCAGTTCCCACACAGTCGGGGAGGAGCCCGGGACTTGATGAGGACAACGACAGCCAGCTTGGCATTGTTTTCCTCGGCACCTATCAATTATCACAGCAGGTTGTGACGTCCCCGGGGCGTGGGGTGTGAGTGAGGGACAGGAAGCAAGGAAGAGACAGAGGAAGTCAAGAGCCACCACACCCTGTTGCTTGCCAGTAATCACACAACTATGGCCCTCAGCTGATACCCCTTTACAAGTGGGAGACCCTGCTCCGAGTCCAGCCCGAGTGCAAAAGGAGGGCAAAAGGCCCCAGCGAGATTTGAACTCGCGACCCCTGGTTTACAAGACCAGTGCTCTAACCCCTGAGCTATGGAGCCACAAGGCTCCAGGTCCTGACTCACGCGCACACAAACGTACCGAGTCAAGCAGCTGGCAACATGAGGGAGACACGGTGCCCGGCTCAGCTACACAGCGGAGAGAGCAGAGAAAGGACGCCACGGCGAAGCTGAAGTCTTGCACAGGCCCATGGAAGACACCGAAGATCACCAAGGGAATCGACAGTCGCCCTGGCTCTTGTGTGGTTCCATGGTGTAATGGTTAGCACTCTGGACTCTGAATCCAGCGATCCGAGTTCAAATCTCGGTGGAACCTTTTGTGGGTGACATTGGAATTGGTGTCTGGAATGCCAAACGGGAATTCCCGCTGAAATAAACGGGGTGGGGGGAAAAAAGCCACGCTTCCCTGACCAGGAACCGAACGTGGGCCGCAGCGGTGAGAGCGCCGAATCCAAACCACTAGACCACCAGGGACGCAGGGAAAGGCCCTCTCCCATCTGTGGCGTGCCCGCAGCGCGACCGACGTCGGCTCTTAAAGCGGGGCCAAGCTCGGCAATCTTGAATTGAGACAGAGACTCATCCACCAGCGATTTTAAAACTGCAGTAACCCGTTGAAGACACGACCCCGCCTGCCGTCGTCACTTAGATCTAACCCGCAAAAGAATCACTGCTACAACAGCTTCCGCGACACAATGGTCAGCCAACTGGGGGAGGAACCGTGGTGTGAAAAACTGGAAAGACACAACAGGGAAACCCACGAGGTTCAGTGTCATACAGACTAGTGTCGCTTGACAGACAAAACTTGCAGTACAAGATTTCTAAAGATTCTTCACAATCACAGGAGTTACAGCCATCACACATCGGTGGGTTAACACTCACACACACAAAGAAAACCACATCGCCCAGCACAAAGAAGAAAACAAGACTTACACCAAGTTGAGAGCACTTTGCCGCTGGGGGAACGGAATCACGACTGTCTTCGATATTGACGCCAGGCTTTCCCTACACAAGGCCAGAACCAGACCGTGAAAAGATGGCTCCGGGATGCCCGCGCTGCTCAGGTCGAGCCCGTTATGCCAAAGCAGCCTGTGGCGGGCAATGAAAACTCAAGCAGCCAGTGTGTCTGCTTCCTGGTCTGCAAAGGCTCTCCAGGAAAATCTCTCTTGCGCTTCTGCTGAACTGCTGCTTCATCTACACAGGGGCCCCCGCCTTCTTAATCAAGGAGTCCAATGGCAGCATTAGTCGCAAGTGCTCGTCAGTTCCCACACAGTCGGGGAGGAGCCCGGGACTTGATGAGGACAACGACAGCCAGCTTGGCATTGTTTTCCTCGGCACCTATCAATTATCACAGCAGGGTGTGACGTCCCCGGGGCGTGGGGTGTGAGTGAGGGACAGGAAGCAAGCAAGAGACAGAGGAAGTCAAGAGCCACCACAACCTGTTGCTTGCCAGTAATCACACAACTATGGCCCTCAGCTGATACCCCTTTACAAGTGGGAGACCCTGCTCCGAGTCCAGCCCGAGTGCAAAAGGAGGGCAAAAGGCCCCAGCGAGATTTGAACTCGCGACCCCTGGTTTACAAGACCAGTGCTCTAACCCCTGAGCTATGGAGCCACGAGGCTAAAGGTCCTGACTCACGCGCACACAAACGTACCGAGTCAAGCAGCTGGCAACATGAGGGAGACACGGTGCCCGGCTCAGCTACACAGCGGAGAGAGCAGAGAAAGGACGCCACGGCGAAGCTGAAGTCTTGCACAGGCCCATGGAAGACACCGAAGATCACCAAGGGAATCGACAGTCGCCCCGGCTCTCGTGTGGTTCCATGGTGTAATGGTTAGCACTCTGGACTCTGAATCCAGCAATCCGAGTTCAAATCTCGGTGGAACCTTTTGTGGGTGACATTGGAATTGGTGTCTGGAATGCCAAACGGGAATTCCCGCTGAAATAAACGGGGTGGGGGGAAAAAAGCCACGCTTCCCTGACCAGGAACCGAACCTGGGCCGCAGCGGTGAGAGCGCCAAATCCTAACCACTAGACCACCAGGGACACAGGGAAAGGCCCTCTCCCATCTGTGGCGTGCCCGCAGCGCGACCGACGTCGGCTCTTAAAGCGGGGCCAAGCTCGGCAATCTTTAATTGAGACAGAGACTCATCCACCCGCGATTTTAAAACTGCAGTAACGCGTTGAAGACACGACCCCGCCTGCCGTCGTCACTTAGATCTAACCTGTAAAAGAATCACTGCTACAACAGCTTCCGCGACGCAATGGTCAGCCACCTGGGGGAGGAACCGTGGTGTGAATGACTGGAAGGACACAACAGGGAAACCCACGAGGTTCAGTGTCATA
>NC_142618.1:15179650-15189650 GCF_059453375.1 Lepisosteus platostomus | reverse complement strand
ACCACTAGACCACCAGGGACACGGGGAAAAGCCCTCTCCCGTCTGTGGCGTGCCCGCAGTGCGACCGACGTCGGCTCTGAAAGCGGGGCCAAGCTCGGCAATCTTGAATTGAGACAGAGACTCATCCACCAGCGATTTTAAAACTGCAGTAACCCGTTGAAGACACGACCCCGCCTGCCGTCGTCACTTAGATCTAACCCGCAAAAGAATCACTGCTACAACAGCTTCCGCGACACAATGGTCAGCCAACTGGGGGAGGAACTGTGTTGTGAAAAACTGGAAAGACACAACAGGGAAACCCACGAGGTTCAGTGTCATACAGACTAGTGTCGCTTGACAGACAAAACTTGCAGTACAAGATTTCTAAAGATTCTTCACAATCACAGGAGTTACAGCCATCACACATCGGTGGGTTAACACTCACACACACAAAGAAAACCACATCGCCCAGCACAAAGAAGAAAACAAGACTTACACCAAGTTGAGAGCACTTTGCCGCTGGGGGAACGGAATCACGACTGTCTTCGATATTGACGCCAGGCTTTCCCTACACAAGGCCAGAACCAGACCGTGAAAAGATGGCTCCGGGATGCCCGCGCTGCTCAGGTCGAGCCCGTTATGCCAAAGCAGCCTGTGGCGGGCAATGAAAACTCAAGCAGCCAGTGTGTCTGCTTCCTGGTCTGCAAAGGCTCTCCAGGAAAATCTCTCTTGCGCTTCTGCTGAACTGCTGCTTCATCTACACAGGGGCCCCCGCCTTCTTAATCAAGGAGTCCAATGGCAGCATTAGTCGCAAGTGCTCGTCAGTTCCCACACAGTCGGGGAGGAGCCCGGGACTTGATGAGGACAACGACAGCCAGCTTGGCATTGTTTTCCTCGGCACCTATCAATTATCACAGCAGGGTGTGACGTCCCCGGGGCGTGGGGTGTGAGTGAGGGACAGGAAGCAAGCAAGAGACAGAGGAAGTCAAGAGCCACCACAACCTGTTGCTTGCCAGTAATCACACAACTATGGCCCTCAGCTGATACCCCTTTACAAGTGGGAGACCCTGCTCCGAGTCCAGCCCGAGTGTAAAAGGAGGGCAAAAGGCCCCAGCGAGATTTGAACTCGCGACCCCTGGTTTACAAGACCAGTGCTCTAACCCCTGAGCTATGGAGCCACAAGGCTCCAGGTCCTGACTCACGCGCACACAAACGTACCGAGTCAAGCAGCTGGCAACATGAGGGAGACACGGTGCCCGGCTCAGCTACACAGCGGAGAGAGCAGAGAAAGGACGCCACGGCGAAGCTGAAGTCTTGCACAGGCCCATGGAAGACACCGAAGATCACCAAGGGAATCGACAGTCGACCCAGCTCTTGTGTGGTTCCATGGTGTAATGGTTAGCACTCTGGACTCTGAATCCAGCGATCCGAGTTCAAATCTCGGTGGAACCTTTTGTGGGTGACATTGGAATTGGTGTCTGGAATGCCAAACGGGAATTCCCGCTGAAATAAACGGGGTGGGGGGAAAAAAGCCACGCTTCCCTGACCAGGAACCGAACCTGGGCCGCAGCAGTGAGAGCGCCGAATCCTAACCACTAGACCACCAGGGACACAGGGAAAGGCCCTCATCCATCTGCGGCGTGCCCGCAGCGCGACCGACGTCGGCTCTTAAAGCGGGGCCAAGCTCGGCAATCTTTAATTGAGACAGAGACTCATCCACCCGCGATTTTAAAACTGCAGTAACGCGTTGAAGACACGACCCCGCCTGCCGTCGTCACTTAGATCTAACCTGTAAAAGAATCACTGCTACAACAGCTTCCGCGACGCAATGGTCAGCCACCTGGGGGAGGAACCGTGGTGTGAATGACTGGAAGGACACAACAGGGAAACCCACGAGGTTCAGTGTCATACAGACTAGTTTCGCTTGACAGAAAATGAAATCACAAGTAGCCAGTGTGTCTGTAAAGGCTCTCCAGGAAAATCTCTCTCACGCTTCTGCTGAACTGCTGCTTCATCTACGCAGGGGCCCCCGCCTTCTTAATCAAGGAGTCCAATGGCAGCATTTGTCGCAAGTGCTCGTCAGTTCCCACACAGTCGGGGAAGAGCCCGGGACTTGATGAGGACAACGACAGCCAGCTTGGCATTGTTTTCCTCGGCACCTATCAATTATCACAGCAGGGTATGACATCCCCGGGGCGTGGGGTGTGAGTGAGGGACAGGAAGCAGGCAAGAGACAGAGAAAGCCAAGAGCCACCACACCCTGTTGCTTGCCAGTATTCACACAATTACGGCCCTCAGCTGATACCCCTTTACAAGCGGGAGACCCTGCTCCGCGTCCAGCCGGAGTGCAAAAGGCCCCAGCGAGATTTGAACTCGCGACCCCTGGTTTACAAGACCAGTGCTCTAACCCCTGAGCTATGGAGCCACAAGGCTCCAGACCCTGACTCACGCACACACAAACGTACCGAGTCACGCAGCTGGCTACATGTGGGAGACACGGTGCCCGGCTCAGCTACACAATGGAGAAAGCAAAGAAAGGACGCCACGGCGAAGCTGAAGTCTTGCACAGGCCCATGGAAGTCGCCCCAGCTCTCGTGTGGTTCCATGGTGTAATGGTTAGCACTCTGGGCTTTGAATCCAGCGATCCGAGTTCAAGTCTCGGTGGAACCTGTTGTGGGTGACATTGAAATCGAAACCTGTGTATGGAATCGTGGGCTGCTTTCCTTGTGTGCTCTGCTGTGGGCAAAGAAACCTGCTTTTACTCATCAGCCTTTCTAGGACCTGCAAGATATCACCCACTACTGCAGACGATTGAGTGTACAGCAGACATGCGTGTATTGTATGACAGAGGTTCCTGCGTCGTCAAAATACCCGGAACACCTCCTCCGAGTTCAACGTCTTGCACGGCTCTAAGGGTAACAAACGGGGTGTGGGAAAAAAGGCCACACTTCCCTGACCGGGAATCGAACCCGGGCCGCGGCGGTGAGAGCGCCGAATCCTAACCACTAGACCACCAGGGACACGGGGAAAAGCCCTCTCCCGTCTGTGGCGTGCCCGCAGTGCGACCGACGTCGGCTCTGAAAGCGGGGCCAAGCTCGGCAATCTTGAATTGAGACAGAGACTCATCCACCAGCGATTTTAAAACTGCAGTAACCCGTTGAAGACACGACCCCGCCTGCCGTCGTCACTTAGATCTAACCCGCAAAAGAATCACTGCTACAACAGCTTCCGCGACACAATGGTCAGCCAACTGGGGGAGGAACTGTGTTGTGAAAAACTGGAAAGACACAACAGGGAAACCCACGAGGTTCAGTGTCATACAGACTAGTGTCGCTTGACAGACAAAACTTGCAGTACAAGATTTCTAAAGATTCTTCACAATCACAGGAGTTACAGCCATCACACATCGGTGGGTTAACACTCACACACACAAAGAAAACCACATCGCCCAGCACAAAGAAGAAAACAAGACTTACACCAAGTTGAGAGCACTCTGCCGCTGGGGGAACGGAATCACGACTGTCTTCGATATTGACGCCAGGCTTTCCCTACACAAGGCCAGAACCAGACCGTGAAAAGATGGCTCCGGGATGCCCGCGCTGCTCAGGTCGAGCCCGTTATGCCAAAGCAGCCTGTGGCGGGCAATGAAAACTCAAGCAGCCAGTGTGTCTGCTTCCTGGTCTGCAAAGGCTCTCCAGGAAAATCTCTCTTGCGCTTCTGCTGAACTGCTGCTTCATCTACACAGGGGCCCCCGCCTTCTTAATCAAGGAGTCCAATGGCAGCATTAGTCGCAAGTGCTCGTCAGTTCCCACACAGTCGGGGAGGAGCCCGGGACTTGATGAGGACAACGACAGCCAGCTTGGCATTGTTTTCCTCGGCACCTATCAATTATCACAGCAGGTTGTGACGTCCCCGGGGCGTGGGGTGTGAGTGAGGGACAGGAAGCAAGGAAGAGACAGAGGAAGTCAAGAGCCACCACACCCTGTTGCTTGCCAGTAATCACACAACTATGGCCCTCAGCTGATACCCCTTTACAAGTGGGAGACCCTGCTCCGAGTCCAGCCCGAGTGCAAAAGGAGGGCAAAAGGCCCCAGCGAGATTTGAACTCGCGACCCCTGGTTTACAAGACCAGTGCTCTAACCCCTGAGCTATGGAGCCACAAGGCTCCAGGTCCTGACTCACGCGCACACAAACGTACCGAGTCAAGCAGCTGGCAACATGAGGGAGACACGGTGCCCGGCTCAGCTACACAGCGGAGAGAGCAGAGAAAGGACGCCACGGCGAAGCTGAAGTCTTGCACAGGCCCATGGAAGACACCGAAGATCACCAAGGGAATCGACAGTCGCCCCGGCTCTTGTGTGGTTCCATGGTGTAATGGTTAGCACTCTGGACTCTGAATCCAGCGATCCGAGTTCAAATCTCGGTGGAACCTTTTGTGGGTGACATTGGAATTGGTGTCTGGAATGCCAAACGGGAATTCCCGCTGAAATAAACGGGGTGGGGGGAAAAAAGCCACGCTTCCCTGACCAGGAACCGAACGTGGGCCGCAGCGGTGAGAGCGCCGAATCCAAACCACTAGACCACCAGGGACGCAGGGAAAGGCCCTCTCCCATCTGTGGCGTGCCCGCAGCGCGACCGACGTCGGCTCTTAAAGCGGGGCCAAGCTCGGCAATCTTGAATTGAGACAGAGACTCATCCACCAGCGATTTTAAAACTGCAGTAACCCGTTGAAGACACGACCCCGCCTGCCGTCGTCACTTAGATCTAACCCGCAAAAGAATCACTGCTACAACAGCTTCCGCGACACAATGGTCAGCCAACTGGGGGAGGAACCGTGGTGTGAAAAACTGGAAAGACACAACAGGGAAACCCACGAGGTTCAGTGTCATACAGACTAGTGTCGCTTGACAGACAAAACTTGCAGTACAAGATTTCTAAAGATTCTTCACAATCACAGGAGTTACAGCCATCACACATCGGTGGGTTAACACTCACACACACAAAGAAAACCACATCGCCCAGCACAAAGAAGAAAACAAGACTTACACCAAGTTGAGAGCACTTTGCCGCTGGGGGAACGGAATCACGACTGTCTTCGATATTGACGCCAGGCTTTCCCTACACAAGGCCAGAACCAGACCGTGAAAAGATGGCTCCGGGATGCCCGCGCTGCTCAGGTCGAGCCCGTTATGCCAAAGCAGCCTGTGGCGGGCAATGAAAACTCAAGCAGCCAGTGTGTCTGCTTCCTGGTCTGCAAAGGCTCTCCAGGAAAATCTCTCTTGCGCTTCTGCTGAACTGCTGCTTCATCTACACAGGGGCCCCCGCCTTCTTAATCAAGGAGTCCAATGGCAGCATTAGTCGCAAGTGCTCGTCAGTTCCCACACAGTCGGGGAGGAGCCCGGGACTTGATGAGGACAACGACAGCCAGCTTGGCATTGTTTTCCTCGGCACCTATCAATTATCACAGCAGGGTGTGACGTCCCCGGGGCGTGGGGTGTGAGTGAGGGACAGGAAGCAAGCAAGAGACAGAGGAAGTCAAGAGCCACCACAACCTGTTGCTTGCCAGTAATCACACAACTATGGCCCTCAGCTGATACCCCTTTACAAGTGGGAGACCCTGCTCCGAGTCCAGCCCGAGTGCAAAAGGAGGGCAAAAGGCCCCAGCGAGATTTGAACTCGCGACCCCTGGTTTACAAGACCAGTGCTCTAACCCCTGAGCTATGGAGCCACGAGGCTAAAGGTCCTGACTCACGCGCACACAAACGTACCGAGTCAAGCAGCTGGCAACATGAGGGAGACACGGTGCCCGGCTCAGCTACACAGCGGAGAGAGCAGAGAAAGGACGCCACGGCGAAGCTGAAGTCTTGCACAGGCCCATGGAAGACACCGAAGATCACCAAGGGAATCGACAGTCGCCCCGGCTCTCGTGTGGTTCCATGGTGTAATGGTTAGCACTCTGGACTCTGAATCCAGCAATCCGAGTTCAAATCTCGGTGGAACCTTTTGTGGGTGACATTGGAATTGGTGTCTGGAATGCCAAACGGGAATTCCCGCTGAAATAAACGGGGTGGGGGGAAAAAAGCCACGCTTCCCTGACCAGGAACCGAACCTGGGCCGCAGCGGTGAGAGCGCCAAATCCTAACCACTAGACCACCAGGGACACAGGGAAAGGCCCTCTCCCATCTGTGGCGTGCCCGCAGCGCGACCGACGTCGGCTCTTAAAGCGGGGCCAAGCTCGGCAATCTTTAATTGAGACAGAGACTCATCCACCCGCGATTTTAAAACTGCAGTAACGCGTTGAAGACACGACCCCGCCTGCCGTCGTCACTTAGATCTAACCTGTAAAAGAATCACTGCTACAACAGCTTCCGCGACGCAATGGTCAGCCACCTGGGGGAGGAACCGTGGTGTGAATGACTGGAAGGACACAACAGGGAAACCCACGAGGTTCAGTGTCATACAGACTAGTTTCGCTTGACAGAAAATGAAATCACAAGTAGCCAGTGTGTCTGTAAAGGCTCTCCAGGAAAATCTCTCTCACGCTTCTGCTGAACTGCTGCTTCATCTACGCAGGGGCCCCCGCCTTCTTAATCAAGGAGTCCAATGGCAGCATTTGTCGCAAGTGCTCGTCAGTTCCCACACAGTCGGGGAAGAGCCCGGGACTTGATGAGGACAACGACAGCCAGCTTGGCATTGTTTTCCTCGGCACCTATCAATTATCACAGCAGGGTATGACGTCCCCGGGGCGTGGGGTGTGAGTGAGGGACAGGAAGCAGGCAAGAGACAGAGAAAGCCAAGAGCCACCACACCCTGTTGCTTGCCAGTATTCACACAATTACGGCCCTCAGCTGATACCCCTTTACAAGCGGGAGACCCTGCTCCGCGTCCAGCCCGAGTGCAAAAGGCCCCAGCGAGATTTGAACTCGCGACCCCTGGTTTACAAGACCAGTGCTCTAACCCCTGAGCTATGGAGCCACAAGGCTCCAGACCCTGACTCACGCACACACAAACGTACCGAGTCACGCAGCTGGCTACATGTGGGAGACACGGTGCCCGGCTCAGCTACACAATGGAGAAAGCAAAGAAAGGACGCCACGGCGAAGCTGAAGTCTTGCACAGGCCCATGGAAGTCGCCCCAGCTCTCGTGTGGTTCCATGGTGTAATGGTTAGCACTCTGGGCTTTGAATCCAGCGATCCGAGTTCAAGTCTCGGTGGAACCTGTTGTGGGTGACATTGAAGTCGGAACCTGTGTATGGAATCGTGGGCTGCTTTCCTTGCGTGCTCTGCTGTGGGCAAAGAAACCTGCTTTTACTCATCAGCCTTTCTAGGACCTGCAAGATATCACCCACTACTGCAGACGATTGAGTGTACAGCAGACATGCGTGTATTTTATGACAGAGGTTCCTGCGTCGTCAAAATACCCGGAACACCTCCTCCGAGTTCAACGTCTTGCACGGCTCTAAGGGTAACAAACGGGGTGTGGGAAAAAAGGCCACACTTCCCTGACCGGGAATCGAACCCGGGCTGCGGCGGTGAGAGCGCCGAATCCTAACCACTAGACCACCAGGGACACGGGGAAAAGCCCTCTCCCGTCTGTGGCGTGCCCGCAGTGCGACCGACGTCGGCTCTGAAAGCGGGGCCAAGCTCGGCAATCTTGAATTGAGACAGAGACTCATCCACCAGCGATTTTAAAACTGCAGTAACCCGTTGAAGACACGACCCCGCCTGCCGTCGTCACTTAGATCTAACCCGCAAAAGAATCACTGCTACAACAGCTTCCGCGACACAATGGTCAGCCAACTGGGGGAGGAACTGTGTTGTGAAAAACTGGAAAGACACAACAGGGAAACCCACGAGGTTCAGTGTCATACAGACTAGTGTCGCTTGACAGACAAAACTTGCAGTACAAGATTTCTAAAGATTCTTCACAATCACAGGAGTTACAGCCATCACACATCGGTGGGTTAACACTCACACACACAAAGAAAACCACATCGCCCAGCACAAAGAAGAAAACAAGACTTACACCAAGTTGAGAGCACTTTGCCGCTGGGGGAACGGAATCACGACTGTCTTCGATATTGACGCCAGGCTTTCCCTACACAAGGCCAGAACCAGACCGTGAAAAGATGGCTCCGGGATGCCCGCGCTGCTCAGGTCGAGCCCGTTATGCCAAAGCAGCCTGTGGCGGGCAATGAAAACTCAAGCAGCCAGTGTGTCTGCTTCCTGGTCTGCAAAGGCTCTCCAGGAAAATCTCTCTTGCGCTTCTGCTGAACTGCTGCTTCATCTACACAGGGGCCCCCGCCTTCTTAATCAAGGAGTCCAATGGCAGCATTAGTCGCAAGTGCTCGTCAGTTCCCACACAGTCGGGGAGGAGCCCGGGACTTGATGAGGACAACGACAGCCAGCTTGGCATTGTTTTCCTCGGCACCTATCAATTATCACAGCAGGGTGTGACGTCCCCGGGGCGTGGGGTGTGAGTGAGGGACAGGAAGCAAGCAAGAGACAGAGGAAGTCAAGAGCCACCACAACCTGTTGCTTGCCAGTAATCACACAACTATGGCCCTCAGCTGATACCCCTTTACAAGTGGGAGACCCTGCTCCGAGTCCAGCCCGAGTGTAAAAGGAGGGCAAAAGGCCCCAGCGAGATTTGAACTCGCGACCCCTGGTTTACAAGACCAGTGCTCTAACCCCTGAGCTATGGAGCCACAAGGCTCCAGGTCCTGACTCACGCGCACACAAACGTACCGAGTCAAGCAGCTGGCAACATGAGGGAGACACGGTGCCCGGCTCAGCTACACAGCGGAGAGAGCAGAGAAAGGACGCCACGGCGAAGCTGAAGTCTTGCACAGGCCCATGGAAGACACCGAAGATCACCAAGGGAATCGACAGTCGACCCGGCTCTTGTGTGGTTCCATGGTGTAATGGTTAGCACTCTGGACTCTGAATCCAGCGATCCGAGTTCAAATCTCGGTGGAACCTTTTGTGGGTGACATTGGAATTGGTGTCTGGAATGCCAAACGGGAATTCCCGCTGAAATAAACGGGGTGGGGGGAAAAAAGCCACGCTTCCCTGACCAGGAACCGAACCTGGGCCGCAGCAGTGAGAGCGCCGAATCCTAACCACTAGACCACCAGGGACACAGGGAAAGGCCCTCATCCATCTGCGGCGTGCCCGCAGCGCGACCGACGTCGGCTCTTAAAGCGGGGCCAAGCTCGGCAATCTTTAATTGAGACAGAGACTCATCCACCCGCGATTTTAAAACTGCAGTAACGCGTTGAAGACACGACCCCGCCTGCCGTCGTCACTTAGATCTAACCTGTAAAAGAATCACTGCTACAACAGCTTCCGCGACGCAATGGTCAGCCACCTGGGGGAGGAACCGTGGTGTGAATGACTGGAAGGACACAACAGGGAAACCCACGAGGTTCAGTGTCATACAGACTAGTTTAACTTGACAGAAAATGAAATCACAAGTAGCCAGTGTGTCTGTAAAGGCTCTCCAGGAAAATCTCTCTCACGCTTCTGCTGAACTGCTGCTTCATCTACGCAGGGGCCCCCGCCTTCTTAATCAAGGAGTCCAATGGCAGCATTTGTCGCAAGTGCTCGTCAGTTCCCACACAGTCGGGGAAGAGCCCGGGACTTGATGAGGACAACGACAGCCAGCTTGGCATTGTTTTCCACGGCACCTATCAATTATCACAGCAGGGTATGACGTCCCCGGGGCGTGGGGTGTGAGTGAGGGACAGGAAGCAGGCAAGAGACAGAGAAAGCCAAGAGCCACCACACCCTGTTGCTTGCCAGTATTCACACAATTATGGCCCTCAGCTGATACCCCTTTACAAGCGGGAGACCCTGCTCCGCGTCCAGCCCGAGTGCAAAAGGCCCCAGCAAGATTTGAACTCGTGACCCCTGGTTTACAAGACCAGTGCTCTAACCCCTGAGCTATGGAGCCACAAGGCTTCAGACCCTGACTCACGCACACACAAACGTACCGAGTCAGCAGCTGGCTACATGTGGG
>NC_142618.1:15169650-15174650 GCF_059453375.1 Lepisosteus platostomus | reverse complement strand
TGAGAGCGCCGAATCCTAACCACTAGACCACCAGGGACGCAGGGAAAGGCCCTCTCCCATCTGTGGCGTGCCCGCAGCGCGACCGACGTCGGCTCTTAAAGCGGGGCCAAGCTCGGCAATCTTTAATTGAGACAGAGACTCATCCACCCGCGATTTTAAAACTGCAGTAACGCGTTGAAGACACGACCCCGCCTGCCGTCGTCACTTAGATCTAACCTGTAAAAGAATCACTGCTACAACAGCTTCCGCGACGCAATGGTCAGCCACCTGGGGGAGGAACCGTGGTGTGAATGACTGGAAGGACACAACAGGGAAACCCACGAGGTTCAGTGTCATACAGACTAGTTTAACTTGACAGAAAATGAAATCACAAGTAGCCAGTGTGTCTGTAAAGGCTCTCCAGGAAAATCTCTCTCACGCTTCTGCTGAACTGCTGCTTCATCTACGCAGGGGCCCCCGCCTTCTTAATCAAGGAGTCCAATGGCAGCATTTGTCGCAAGTGCTCGTCAGTTCCCACACAGTCGGGGAAGAGCCCGGGACTTGATGAGGACAACGACAGCCAGCTTGGCATTGTTTTCCACGGCACCTATCAATTATCACAGCAGGGTATGACGTCCCCGGGGCGTGGGGTGTGAGTGAGGGACAGGAAGCAGGCAAGAGACAGAGAAAGCCAAGAGCCACCACACCCTGTTGCTTGCCAGTATTCACACAATTATGGCCCTCAGCTGATACCCCTTTACAAGCGGGAGACCCTGCTCCGCGTCCAGCCCGAGTGCAAAAGGCCCCAGCAAGATTTGAACTCGTGACCCCTGGTTTACAAGACCAGTGCTCTAACCCCTGAGCTATGGAGCCACAAGGCTTCAGACCCTGACTCACGCACACACAAACGTACCGAGTCAGCAGCTGGCTACATGTGGGAGACACGGTGCCCGGCTCAGCTACACAATGGAGAAAGCAAAGAAAGGACGCCACGGCGAAGCTGAAGTCTTGCACAGGCCCATGGAAGTCGCCCCAGCTCTCGTGTGGTTCCATGGTGTAATGGTTAGCACTCTGGGCTTTGAATCCAGCGATCCGAGTTCAAGTCTCGGTGGAACCTGTTGTGGGTGACATTGAAGTCGGAACCTGTGTATGGAATCGTGGGCTGCTTTCCTTGCGTGCTCTGCTGTGGGCAAAGAAACCTGCTTTTACTCATCAGCCTTTCTAGGACCTGCAAGATATCACCCACTACTGCAGACGATTGAGTGTACAGCAGACATGCGTGTATTTTATGACAGAGGTTCCTGCGTCGTCAAAATACCCGGAACACCTCCTCCGAGTTCAACGTCTTGCACGGCTCTAAGGGTAACAAACGGGGTGTGGGAAAAAAGGCCACACTTCCCTGACCGGGAATCGAACCCGGGCCGCGGCGGTGAGAGCGCCGAATCCTAACCACTAGACCACCAGGGACACGGGGAAAAGCCCTCTCCCGTCTGTGGCGTGCCCGCAGTGCGACCGACGTCGGCTCTGAAAGCGGGGCCAAGTTCGGCAATCTTGAATTGAGACAGAGACTCATCCACCAGCGATTTTAAAACTGCAGTAACCCGTTGAAGACACGACCCCGCCTGCCGTCGTCACTTAGATCTAACCCGCAAAAGAATCACTGCTACAACAGCTTCCGCGACACAATGGTCAGCCAACTGGGGGAGGAACTGTGTTGTGAAAAACTGGAAAGACACAACAGGGAAACCCACGAGGTTCAGTGTCATACAGACTAGTGTCGCTTGACAGACAAAACTTGCAGTACAAGATTTCTAAAGATTCTTCACAATCACAGGAGTTACAGCCATCACACATCGGTGGGTTAACACTCACACACACAAAGAAAACCACATCGCCCAGCACAAAGAAGAAAACAAGACTTACACCAAGTTGAGAGCACTTTGCCGCTGGGGGAACGGAATCACGACTGTCTTCGATATTGACGCCAGGCTTTCCCTACACAAGGCCAGAACCAGACCGTGAAAAGATGGCTCCGGGATGCCCGCGCTGCTCAGGTCGAGCCCGTTATGCCAAAGCAGCCTGTGGCGGGCAATGAAAACTCAAGCAGCCAGTGTGTCTGCTTCCTGGTCTGCAAAGGCTCTCCAGGAAAATCTCTCTTGCGCTTCTGCTGAACTGCTGCTTCATCTACACAGGGGCCCCCGCCTTCTTAATCAAGGAGTCCAATGGCAGCATTAGTCGCAAGTGCTCGTCAGTTCCCACACAGTCGGGGAGGAGCCCGGGACTTGATGAGGACAACGACAGCCAGCTTGGCATTGTTTTCCTCGGCACCTATCAATTATCACAGCAGGGTGTGACGTCCCCGGGGCGTGGGGTGTGAGTGAGGGACAGGAAGCAAGCAAGAGACAGAGGAAGTCAAGAGCCACCACAACCTGTTGCTTGCCAGTAATCACACAACTATGGCCCTCAGCTGATACCCCTTTACAAGTGGGAGACCCTGCTCCGAGTCCAGCCCGAGTGTAAAAGGAGGGCAAAAGGCCCCAGCGAGATTTGAACTCGCGACC
The DNA here is from genome assembly GCF_059453375.1 of Lepisosteus platostomus. NCBI lineage: Eukaryota > Metazoa > Chordata > Actinopteri > Semionotiformes > Lepisosteidae > Lepisosteus > Lepisosteus platostomus. The sequence continues at coordinate 15,172,110 of NC_142618.1, read as the reverse complement.
CCTGGTTTACAAGACCAGTGCTCTAACCCCTGAGCTATGGAGCCACAAGGCTCCAGGTCCTGACTCACGCGCACACAAACGTACCGAGTCAAGCAGCTGGCAACATGAGGGAGACACGGTGCCCGGCTCAGCTACACAGCGGAGAGAGCAGAGAAAGGACGCCACGGCGAAGCTGAAGTCTTGCACAGGCCCATGGAAGACACCGAAGATCACCAAGGGAATCGACAGTCGACCCGGCTCTTGTGTGGTTCCATGGTGTAATGGTTAGCACTCTGGACTCTGAATCCAGCGATCCGAGTTCAAATCTCGGTGGAACCTTTTGTGGGTGACATTGGAATTGGTGTCTGGAATGCCAAACGGGAATTCCCGCTGAAATAAACGGGGTGGGGGGAAAAAAGCCACGCTTCCCTGACCAGGAACCGAACCTGGGCCGCAGCAGTGAGAGCGCCGAATCCTAACCACTAGACCACCAGGGACACAGGGAAAGGCCCTCATCCATCTGCGGCGTGCCCGCAGCGCGACCGACGTCGGCTCTTAAAGCGGGGCCAAGCTCGGCAATCTTTAATTGAGACAGAGACTCATCCACCCGCGATTTTAAAACTGCAGTAACGCGTTGAAGACACGACCCCGCCTGCCGTCGTCACTTAGATCTAACCTGTAAAAGAATCACTGCTACAACAGCTTCCGCGACGCAATGGTCAGCCACCTGGGGGAGGAACCGTGGTGTGAATGACTGGAAGGACACAACAGGGAAACCCACGAGGTTCAGTGTCATACAGACTAGTTTCGCTTGACAGAAAATGAAATCACAAGTAGCCAGTGTGTCTGTAAAGGCTCTCCAGGAAAATCTCTCTCACGCTTCTGCTGAACTGCTGCTTCATCTACGCAGGGGCCCCCGCCTTCTTAATCAAGGAGTCCAATGGCAGCATTTGTCGCAAGTGCTCGTCAGTTCCCACACAGTCGGGGAAGAGCCCGGGACTTGATGAGGACAACGACAGCCAGCTTGGCATTGTTTTCCTCGGCACCTGTCAATTATCACAGCAGGGTATGACATCCCCGGGGCGTGGGGTGTGAGTGAGGGACAGGAAGCAGGCAAGAGACAGAGAAAGCCAAGAGCCACCACACCCTGTTGCTTGCCAGTATTCACACAATTACGGCCCTCAGCTGATACCCCTTTACAAGCGGGAGACCCTGCTCCGCGTCCAGCCGGAGTGCAAAAGGCCCCAGCGAGATTTGAACTCGCGACCCCTGGTTTACAAGACCAGTGCTCTAACCCCTGAGCTATGGAGCCACAAGGCTCCAGACCCTGACTCACGCACACACAAACGTACCGAGTCACGCAGCTGGCTACATGTGGGAGACACGGTGCCCGGCTCAGCTACACAATGGAGAAAGCAAAGAAAGGACGCCACGGCGAAGCTGAAGTCTTGCACAGGCCCATGGAAGTCGCCCCAGCTCTCGTGTGGTTCCATGGTGTAATGGTTAGCACTCTGGGCTTTGAATCCAGCGATCCGAGTTCAAGTCTCGGTGGAACCTGTTGTGGGTGACATTGAAATCGAAACCTGTGTATGGAATCGTGGGCTGCTTTCCTTGTGTGCTCTGCTGTGGGCAAAGAAACCTGCTTTTACTCATCAGCCTTTCTAGGACCTGCAAGATATCACCCACTACTGCAGACGATTGAGTGTACAGCAGACATGCGTGTATTGTATGACAGAGGTTCCTGCGTCGTCAAAATACCCGGAACACCTCCTCCGAGTTCAACGTCTTGCACGGCTCTAAGGGTAACAAACGGGGTGTGGGAAAAAAGGCCACACTTCCCTGACCGGGAATCGAACCCGGGCCGCGGCGGTGAGAGCGCCGAATCCTAACCACTAGACCACCAGGGACACGGGGAAAAGCCCTCTCCCGTCTGTGGCGTGCCCGCAGTGCGACCGACGTCGGCTCTGAAAGCGGGGCCAAGCTCGGCAATCTTGAATTGAGACAGAGACTCATCCACCAGCGATTTTAAAACTGCAGTAACCCGTTGAAGACACGACCCCGCCTGCCGTCGTCACTTAGATCTAACCCGCAAAAGAATCACTGCTACAACAGCTTCCGCGACACAATGGTCAGCCAACTGGGGGAGGAACTGTGTTGTGAAAAACTGGAAAGACACAACAGGGAAACCCACGAGGTTCAGTGTCATACAGACTAGTGTCGCTTGACAGACAAAACTTGCAGTACAAGATTTCTAAAGATTCTTCACAATCACAGGAGTTACAGCCATCACACATCGGTGGGTTAACACTCACACACACAAAGAAAACCACATCGCCCAGCACAAAGAAGAAAACAAGACTTACACCAAGTTGAGAGCACTTTGCCGCTGGGGGAACGGAATCACGACTGTCTTCGATATTGACGCCAGGCTTTCCCTACACAAGGCCAGAACCAGACCGTGAAAAGATGGCTCCGGGATGC
>NC_142618.1:15087150-15164650 GCF_059453375.1 Lepisosteus platostomus | reverse complement strand
GGTGACATTGAAGTCGGAACCTGTGTATGGAATCGTGGGCTGCTTTCCTTGCGTGCTCTGCTGTGGGCAAAGAAACCTGCTTTTACTCATCAGCCTTTCTAGGACCTGCAAGATATCACCCACTACTGCAGACGATTGAGTGTACAGCAGACATGCGTGTATTTTATGACAGAGGTTCCTGCGTCGTCAAAATACCCGGAACACCTCCTCCGAGTTCAACGTCTTGCACGGCTCTAAGGGTAACAAACGGGGTGTGGGAAAAAAGGCCACACTTCCCTGACCGGGAATCGAACCCGGGCCGCGGCGGTGAGAGCGCCGAATCCTAACCACTAGACCACCAGGGACACGGGGAAAAGCCCTCTCCCGTCTGTGGCGTGCCCGCAGTGCGACCGACGTCGGCTCTGAAAGCGGGGCCAAGTTCGGCAATCTTGAATTGAGACAGAGACTCATCCACCAGCGATTTTAAAACTGCAGTAACCCGTTGAAGACACGACCCCGCCTGCCGTCGTCACTTAGATCTAACCCGCAAAAGAATCACTGCTACAACAGCTTCCGCGACACAATGGTCAGCCAACTGGGGGAGGAACTGTGTTGTGAAAAACTGGAAAGACACAACAGGGAAACCCACGAGGTTCAGTGTCATACAGACTAGTGTCGCTTGACAGACAAAACTTGCAGTACAAGATTTCTAAAGATTCTTCACAATCACAGGAGTTACAGCCATCACACATCGGTGGGTTAACACTCACACACACAAAGAAAACCACATCGCCCAGCACAAAGAAGAAAACAAGACTTACACCAAGTTGAGAGCACTTTGCCGCTGGGGGAACGGAATCACGACTGTCTTCGATATTGACGCCAGGCTTTCCCTACACAAGGCCAGAACCAGACCGTGAAAAGATGGCTCCGGGATGCCCGCGCTGCTCAGGTCGAGCCCGTTATGCCAAAGCAGCCTGTGGCGGGCAATGAAAACTCAAGCAGCCAGTGTGTCTGCTTCCTGGTCTGCAAAGGCTCTCCAGGAAAATCTCTCTTGCGCTTCTGCTGAACTGCTGCTTCATCTACACAGGGGCCCCCGCCTTCTTAATCAAGGAGTCCAATGGCAGCATTAGTCGCAAGTGCTCGTCAGTTCCCACACAGTCGGGGAGGAGCCCGGGACTTGATGAGGACAACGACAGCCAGCTTGGCATTGTTTTCCTCGGCACCTATCAATTATCACAGCAGGGTGTGACGTCCCCGGGGCGTGGGGTGTGAGTGAGGGACAGGAAGCAAGGAAGAGACAGAGGAAGTCAAGAGCCACCACACCCTGTTGCTTGCCAGTAATCACACAACTATGGCCCTCAGCTGATACCCCTTTACAAGTGGGAGACCCTGCTCCGAGTCCAGCCCGAGTGTAAAAGGAGGGCAAAAGGCCCCAGCGAGATTTGAACTCGCGACCCCTGGTTTACAAGACCAGTGCTCTAACCCCTGAGCTATGGAGCCACAAGGCTCCAGGTCCTGACTCACGCGCACACAAACGTACCGAGTCAAGCAGCTGGCAACATGAGGGAGACACGGTGCCCGGCTCAGCTACACAGCGGAGAGAGCAGAGAAAGGACGCCACGGCGAAGCTGAAGTCTTGCACAGGCCCATGGAAGACACCGAAGATCACCAAGGGAATCGACAGTCGACCCGGCTCTTGTGTGGTTCCATGGTGTAATGGTTAGCACTCTGGACTCTGAATCCAGCGATCCGAGTTCAAATCTCGGTGGAACCTTTTGTGGGTGACATTGGAATTGGTGTCTGGAATGCCAAACGGGAATTCCCGCTGAAATAAACGGGGTGGGGGGAAAAAAGCCACGCTTCCCTGACCAGGAACCGAACCTGGGCCGCAGCAGTGAGAGCGCCGAATCCTAACCACTAGACCACCAGGGACGCAGGGAAAGGCCCTCTCCCATCTGTGGCGTGCCCGCAGCGCGACCGACGTCGGCTCTTAAAGCGGGGCCAAGCTCGGCAATCTTTAATTGAGACAGAGACTCATCCACCCGCGATTTTAAAACTGCAGTAACGCGTTGAAGACACGACCCCGCCTGCCGTCGTCACTTAGATCTAACCTGTAAAAGAATCACTGCTACAACAGCTTCCGCGACGCAATGGTCAGCCACCTGGGGGAGGAACCGTGGTGTGAATGACTGGAAGGACACAACAGGGAAACCCACGAGGTTCAGTGTCATACAGACTAGTTTAACTTGACAGAAAATGAAATCACAAGTAGCCAGTGTGTCTGTAAAGGCTCTCCAGGAAAATCTCTCTCACGCTTCTGCTGAACTGCTGCTTCATCTACGCAGGGGCCCCCGCCTTCTTAATCAAGGAGTCCAATGGCAGCATTTGTCGCAAGTGCTCGTCAGTTCCCACACAGTCGGGGAAGAGCCCGGGACTTGATGAGGACAACGACAGCCAGCTTGGCATTGTTTTCCACGGCACCTATCAATTATCACAGCAGGGTATGACGTCCCCGGGGCGTGGGGTGTGAGTGAGGGACAGGAAGCAGGCAAGAGACAGAGAAAGCCAAGAGCCACCACACCCTGTTGCTTGCCAGTATTCACACAATTATGGCCCTCAGCTGATACCCCTTTACAAGCGGGAGACCCTGCTCCGCGTCCAGCCCGAGTGCAAAAGGCCCCAGCAAGATTTGAACTCGTGACCCCTGGTTTACAAGACCAGTGCTCTAACCCCTGAGCTATGGAGCCACAAGGCTTCAGACCCTGACTCACGCACACACAAACGTACCGAGTCAGCAGCTGGCTACATGTGGGAGACACGGTGCCCGGCTCAGCTACACAATGGAGAAAGCAAAGAAAGGACGCCACGGCGAAGCTGAAGTCTTGCACAGGCCCATGGAAGTCGCCCCAGCTCTCGTGTGGTTCCATGGTGTAATGGTTAGCACTCTGGGCTTTGAATCCAGCGATCCGAGTTCAAGTCTCGGTGGAACCTGTTGTGGGTGACATTGAAGTCGGAACCTGTGTATGGAATCGTGGGCTGCTTTCCTTGCGTGCTCTGCTGTGGGCAAAGAAACCTGCTTTTACTCATCAGCCTTTCTAGGACCTGCAAGATATCACCCACTACTGCAGACGATTGAGTGTACAGCAGACATGCGTGTATTTTATGACAGAGGTTCCTGCGTCGTCAAAATACCCGGAACACCTCCTCCGAGTTCAACGTCTTGCACGGCTCTAAGGGTAACAAACGGGGTGTGGGAAAAAAGGCCACACTTCCCTGACCGGGAATCGAACCCGGGCCGCGGCGGTGAGAGCGCCGAATCCTAACCACTAGACCACCAGGGACACGGGGAAAAGCCCTCTCCCGTCTGTGGCGTGCCCGCAGTGCGACCGACGTCGGCTCTGAAAGCGGGGCCAAGTTCGGCAATCTTGAATTGAGACAGAGACTCATCCACCAGCGATTTTAAAACTGCAGTAACCCGTTGAAGACACGACCCCGCCTGCCGTCGTCACTTAGATCTAACCCGCAAAAGAATCACTGCTACAACAGCTTCCGCGACACAATGGTCAGCCAACTGGGGGAGGAACTGTGTTGTGAAAAACTGGAAAGACACAACAGGGAAACCCACGAGGTTCAGTGTCATACAGACTAGTGTCGCTTGACAGACAAAACTTGCAGTACAAGATTTCTAAAGATTCTTCACAATCACAGGAGTTACAGCCATCACACATCGGTGGGTTAACACTCACACACACAAAGAAAACCACATCGCCCAGCACAAAGAAGAAAACAAGACTTACACCAAGTTGAGAGCACTTTGCCGCTGGGGGAACGGAATCACGACTGTCTTCGATATTGACGCCAGGCTTTCCCTACACAAGGCCAGAACCAGACCGTGAAAAGATGGCTCCGGGATGCCCGCGCTGCTCAGGTCGAGCCCGTTATGCCAAAGCAGCCTGTGGCGGGCAATGAAAACTCAAGCAGCCAGTGTGTCTGCTTCCTGGTCTGCAAAGGCTCTCCAGGAAAATCTCTCTTGCGCTTCTGCTGAACTGCTGCTTCATCTACACAGGGGCCCCCGCCTTCTTAATCAAGGAGTCCAATGGCAGCATTAGTCGCAAGTGCTCGTCAGTTCCCACACAGTCGGGGAGGAGCCCGGGACTTGATGAGGACAACGACAGCCAGCTTGGCATTGTTTTCCTCGGCACCTATCAATTATCACAGCAGGGTGTGACGTCCCCGGGGCGTGGGGTGTGAGTGAGGGACAGGAAGCAAGCAAGAGACAGAGGAAGTCAAGAGCCACCACAACCTGTTGCTTGCCAGTAATCACACAACTATGGCCCTCAGCTGATACCCCTTTACAAGTGGGAGACCCTGCTCCGAGTCCAGCCCGAGTGTAAAAGGAGGGCAAAAGGCCCCAGCGAGATTTGAACTCGCGACCCCTGGTTTACAAGACCAGTGCTCTAACCCCTGAGCTATGGAGCCACAAGGCTCCAGGTCCTGACTCACGCGCACACAAACGTACCGAGTCAAGCAGCTGGCAACATGAGGGAGACACGGTGCCCGGCTCAGCTACACAGCGGAGAGAGCAGAGAAAGGACGCCACGGCGAAGCTGAAGTCTTGCACAGGCCCATGGAAGACACCGAAGATCACCAAGGGAATCGACAGTCGACCCGGCTCTTGTGTGGTTCCATGGTGTAATGGTTAGCACTCTGGACTCTGAATCCAGCGATCCGAGTTCAAATCTCGGTGGAACCTTTTGTGGGTGACATTGGAATTGGTGTCTGGAATGCCAAACGGGAATTCCCGCTGAAATAAACGGGGTGGGGGGAAAAAAGCCACGCTTCCCTGACCAGGAACCGAACCTGGGCCGCAGCAGTGAGAGCGCCGAATCCTAACCACTAGACCACCAGGGACACAGGGAAAGGCCCTCATCCATCTGCGGCGTGCCCGCAGCGCGACCGACGTCGGCTCTTAAAGCGGGGCCAAGCTCGGCAATCTTTAATTGAGACAGAGACTCATCCACCCGCGATTTTAAAACTGCAGTAACGCGTTGAAGACACGACCCCGCCTGCCGTCGTCACTTAGATCTAACCTGTAAAAGAATCACTGCTACAACAGCTTCCGCGACGCAATGGTCAGCCACCTGGGGGAGGAACCGTGGTGTGAATGACTGGAAGGACACAACAGGGAAACCCACGAGGTTCAGTGTCATACAGACTAGTTTCGCTTGACAGAAAATGAAATCACAAGTAGCCAGTGTGTCTGTAAAGGCTCTCCAGGAAAATCTCTCTCACGCTTCTGCTGAACTGCTGCTTCATCTACGCAGGGGCCCCCGCCTTCTTAATCAAGGAGTCCAATGGCAGCATTTGTCGCAAGTGCTCGTCAGTTCCCACACAGTCGGGGAAGAGCCCGGGACTTGATGAGGACAACGACAGCCAGCTTGGCATTGTTTTCCTCGGCACCTGTCAATTATCACAGCAGGGTATGACATCCCCGGGGCGTGGGGTGTGAGTGAGGGACAGGAAGCAGGCAAGAGACAGAGAAAGCCAAGAGCCACCACACCCTGTTGCTTGCCAGTATTCACACAATTACGGCCCTCAGCTGATACCCCTTTACAAGCGGGAGACCCTGCTCCGCGTCCAGCCGGAGTGCAAAAGGCCCCAGCGAGATTTGAACTCGCGACCCCTGGTTTACAAGACCAGTGCTCTAACCCCTGAGCTATGGAGCCACAAGGCTCCAGACCCTGACTCACGCACACACAAACGTACCGAGTCACGCAGCTGGCTACATGTGGGAGACACGGTGCCCGGCTCAGCTACACAATGGAGAAAGCAAAGAAAGGACGCCACGGCGAAGCTGAAGTCTTGCACAGGCCCATGGAAGTCGCCCCAGCTCTCGTGTGGTTCCATGGTGTAATGGTTAGCACTCTGGGCTTTGAATCCAGCGATCCGAGTTCAAGTCTCGGTGGAACCTGTTGTGGGTGACATTGAAATCGAAACCTGTGTATGGAATCGTGGGCTGCTTTCCTTGTGTGCTCTGCTGTGGGCAAAGAAACCTGCTTTTACTCATCAGCCTTTCTAGGACCTGCAAGATATCACCCACTACTGCAGACGATTGAGTGTACAGCAGACATGCGTGTATTGTATGACAGAGGTTCCTGCGTCGTCAAAATACCCGGAACACCTCCTCCGAGTTCAACGTCTTGCACGGCTCTAAGGGTAACAAACGGGGTGTGGGAAAAAAGGCCACACTTCCCTGACCGGGAATCGAACCCGGGCCGCGGCGGTGAGAGCGCCGAATCCTAACCACTAGACCACCAGGGACACGGGGAAAAGCCCTCTCCCGTCTGTGGCGTGCCCGCAGTGCGACCGACGTCGGCTCTGAAAGCGGGGCCAAGCTCGGCAATCTTGAATTGAGACAGAGACTCATCCACCAGCGATTTTAAAACTGCAGTAACCCGTTGAAGACACGACCCCGCCTGCCGTCGTCACTTAGATCTAACCCGCAAAAGAATCACTGCTACAACAGCTTCCGCGACACAATGGTCAGCCAACTGGGGGAGGAACTGTGTTGTGAAAAACTGGAAAGACACAACAGGGAAACCCACGAGGTTCAGTGTCATACAGACTAGTGTCGCTTGACAGACAAAACTTGCAGTACAAGATTTCTAAAGATTCTTCACAATCACAGGAGTTACAGCCATCACACATCGGTGGGTTAACACTCACACACACAAAGAAAACCACATCGCCCAGCACAAAGAAGAAAACAAGACTTACACCAAGTTGAGAGCACTTTGCCGCTGGGGGAACGGAATCACGACTGTCTTCGATATTGACGCCAGGCTTTCCCTACACAAGGCCAGAACCAGACCGTGAAAAGATGGCTCCGGGATGCCCGCGCTGCTCAGGTCGAGCCCGTTATGCCAAAGCAGCCTGTGGCGGGCAATGAAAACTCAAGCAGCCAGTGTGTCTGCTTCCTGGTCTGCAAAGGCTCTCCAGGAAAATCTCTCTTGCGCTTCTGCTGAACTGCTGCTTCATCTACACAGGGGCCCCCGCCTTCTTAATCAAGGAGTCCAATGGCAGCATTAGTCGCAAGTGCTCGTCAGTTCCCACACAGTCGGGGAGGAGCCCGGGACTTGATGAGGACAACGACAGCCAGCTTGGCATTGTTTTCCTCGGCACCTATCAATTATCACAGCAGGGTGTGACGTCCCCGGGGCGTGGGGTGTGAGTGAGGGACAGGAAGCAAGCAAGAGACAGAGGAAGTCAAGAGCCACCACAACCTGTTGCTTGCCAGTAATCACACAACTATGGCCCTCAGCTGATACCCCTTTACAAGTGGGAGACCCTGCTCCGAGTCCAGCCCGAGTGTAAAAGGAGGGCAAAAGGCCCCAGCGAGATTTGAACTCGCGACCCCTGGTTTACAAGACCAGTGCTCTAACCCCTGAGCTATGGAGCCACAAGGCTCCAGGTCCTGACTCACGCGCACACAAACGTACCGAGTCAAGCAGCTGGCAACATGAGGGAGACACGGTGCCCGGCTCAGCTACACAGCGGAGAGAGCAGAGAAAGGACGCCACGGCGAAGCTGAAGTCTTGCACAGGCCCATGGAAGACACCGAAGATCACCAAGGGAATCGACAGTCGACCCGGCTCTTGTGTGGTTCCATGGTGTAATGGTTAGCACTCTGGACTCTGAATCCAGCGATCCGAGTTCAAATCTCGGTGGAACCTTTTGTGGGTGACATTGGAATTGGTGTCTGGAATGCCAAACGGGAATTCCCGCTGAAATAAACGGGGTGGGGGGAAAAAAGCCACGCTTCCCTGACCAGGAACCGAACCTGGGCCGCAGCAGTGAGAGCGCCGAATCCTAACCACTAGACCACCAGGGACACAGGGAAAGGCCCTCATCCATCTGCGGCGTGCCCGCAGCGCGACCGACGTCGGCTCTTAAAGCGGGGCCAAGCTCGGCAATCTTTAATTGAGACAGAGACTCATCCACCCGCGATTTTAAAACTGCAGTAACGCGTTGAAGACACGACCCCGCCTGCCGTCGTCACTTAGATCTAACCTGTAAAAGAATCACTGCTACAACAGCTTCCGCGACGCAATGGTCAGCCACCTGGGGGAGGAACCGTGGTGTGAATGACTGGAAGGACACAACAGGGAAACCCACGAGGTTCAGTGTCATACAGACTAGTTTCGCTTGACAGAAAATGAAATCACAAGTAGCCAGTGTGTCTGTAAAGGCTCTCCAGGAAAATCTCTCTCACGCTTCTGCTGAACTGCTGCTTCATCTACGCAGGGGCCCCCGCCTTCTTAATCAAGGAGTCCAATGGCAGCATTTGTCGCAAGTGCTCGTCAGTTCCCACACAGTCGGGGAAGAGCCCGGGACTTGATGAGGACAACGACAGCCAGCTTGGCATTGTTTTCCTCGGCACCTATCAATTATCACAGCAGGGTATGACGTCCCCGGGGCGTGGGGTGTGAGTGAGGGACAGGAAGCAGGCAAGAGACAGAGAAAGCCAAGAGCCACCACACCCTGTTGCTTGCCAGTATTCACACAATTACGGCCCTCAGCTGATACCCCTTTACAAGCGGGAGACCCTGCTCCGCGTCCAGCCCGAGTGCAAAAGGCCCCAGCGAGATTTGAACTCGCGACCCCTGGTTTACAAGACCAGTGCTCTAACCCCTGAGCTATGGAGCCACAAGGCTCCAGACCCTGACTCACGCACACACAAACGTACCGAGTCACGCAGCTGGCTACATGTGGGAGACACGGTGCCCGGCTCAGCTACACAATGGAGAAAGCCAAGAAAGGACGCCACGGCGAAGCTGAAGTCTTGCACAGGCCCATGGAAGTCGCCCCAGCTCTCGTGTGGTTCCATGGTGTAATGGTTAGCACTCTGGGCTTTGAATCCAGCGATCCGAGTTCAAGTCTCGGTGGAACCTGTTGTGGGTGACATTGAAATCGAAACCTGTGTATGGAATCGTGGGCTGCTTTCCTTGTGTGCTCTGCTGTGGGCAAAGAAACCTGCTTTTACTCATCAGCCTTTCTAGGACCTGCAAGATATCACCCACTACTGCAGACGATTGAGTGTACAGCAGACATGCGTGTATTGTATGACAGAGGTTCCTGCGTCGTCAAAATACCCGGAACACCTCCTCCGAGTTCAACGTCTTGCACGGCTCTAAGGGTAACAAACGGGGTGTGGGAAAAAAGGCCACACTTCCCTGACCGGGAATCGAACCCGGGCCACGGCGGTGAGAGCGCCGAATCCTAACCACTAGACCACCAGGGACACGGGGAAAAGCCCTCTCCCGTCTGTGGCGTGCCCGCAGTGCGACCGACGTCGGCTCTGAAAGCGGGGCCAAGCTCGGCAATCTTTAATTGAGACAGAGACTCATCCACCCGCGATTTTAAAACTGCAGTAACGCGTTGAAGACACGACCCCGCCTGCCGTCGTCACTTAGATCTAACCTGTAAAAGAATCACTGCTACAACAGCTTCCGCGACGCAATGGTCAGCCACCTGGGGGAGGAACTGTGTTGTGAAAAACTGGAAAAACACAACAGGGAAACCCACGAGGTTCAGTGTCATACAGAATAGTGTCGCTTGACAGACAAAACTTGCAGTACAAGATTTCTAAAGATTCTTCACAATCACAGGAGTTACAGCCATCACACATCGGTGGGTTAACACTCACACACACAAAGAAAACCACATCGCCCAGCACAAAGAAGAAAACAAGACTTACACCAAGTTGAGAGCACTTTGCCGCTGGGGGAACGGAATCACGACTGTCTTCGATATTGACGCCAGGCTTTCCCTACACAAGGCCAGAACCAGACCGTGAAAAGATGGCTCCGGGATGCCCGCGCTGCTCAGGTCGAGCCCGTTATGCCAAAGCAGCCTGTGGCGGGCAATGAAAACTCAAGCAGCCAGTGTGTCTGCTTCCTGGTCTGCAAAGGCTCTCCAGGAAAATCTCTCTTGCGCTTCTGCTGAACTGCTGCTTCATCTACACAGGGGCCCCCGCCTTCTTAATCAAGGAGTCCAATGGCAGCATTAGTCGCAAGTGCTCGTCAGTTCCCACACAGTCGGGGAGGAGCCCGGGACTTGATGAGGACAACGACAGCCAGCTTGGCATTGATTTCCTCGGCACCTATCAATTATCACAGCAGGGTGTGACGTCCCCGGGGCGTGGGGTGTGAGTGAGGGACAGGAAGCAAGCAAGAGACAGAGGAAGTCAAGAGCCACCACACCCTGTTGCTTGCCAGTAATCACACAACTATGGCCCTCAGCTGATACCCCTTTACAAGTGGGAGACCCTGCTCCGAGTCCAGCCCGAGTGCAAAAGGAGGGCAAAAGGCCCCAGCGAGATTTGAACTCGCGACCCCTGGTTTACAAGACCAGCGCTCTAACCCCTGAGCTATGGAGCCACAAGGCTCCAGGTCCTGACTCACGCGCACACAAACGTACCGAGTCAAGCAGCTGGCAACATGAGGGAGACACGGTGCCCGGCTCAGCTACACAGCGGAGAGAGCAGAGAAAGGACGCCACGGCGAAGCTGAAGTCTTGCACAGGCCCATGGAAGACACCGAAGATCACCAAGGGAATCGACAGTCGCCCCGGCTCTTGTGTGGTTCCATGGTGTAATGGTTAGCACTCTGGACTCTGAATCCAGCGATCTGAGTTCAAATCTCGGTGGAACCTTTTGTGGGTGACATTGGAATTGGTGTCTGGAATGCCAAACGGGAATTCCCGCTGAAATAAACGGGGTGGGGGGAAAAAAGCCACGCTTCCCTGACCAGGAACCGAACCTGGGCCGCAGCGGTGAGAGCGCCGAATCCTAACCACTAGACCACCAGGGACACGGGGAAAAGCCCTCTCCCGTCTGTGGCGTGCCCGCAGCGCGACCGACGTCGGCTCTTAAAGCGGGGCCAAGCTCGGCAATCTTGAATTGAGACAGAGACTCATCCACCCGCGATTTTAAAACTGCAGTAACGCGTTGAAGATACGACCCCGCCTGCCGTCGTCACTTAGATCTAACCTGTAAAAGAATCACTGCTACAACAGCTTCCGCGACGCAATGGTCAGCCACCTGGGGGAGGAACCGTGGTGTGAATGACTGGAAGGACACAACAGGGAAACCCACGAGGTTCAGTGTCATACAGACTAGTTTCGCTTGACAGAAAATGAAATCACAAGTAGCCAGTGTGTCTGTAAAGGCTCTCCAGGAAAATCTCTCTCACGCTTCTGCTGAACTGCTGCTTCATCTACGCAGGGGCCCCCGCCTTCTTAATCAAGGAGTCCAATGGCAGCATTTGTCGCAAGTGCTCGTCAGTTCCCACACAGTCGGGGAAGAGCCCGGGACTTGATGAGGACAACGACAGCCAGCTTGGCATTGTTTTCCTCGGCACCTATCAATTATCACAGCAGGGTATGACGTCCCCGGGGCGTGGGGTGTGAGTGAGGGACAGGAAGCAGGCAAGAGACAGAGAAAGCCAAGAGCCACCACACCCTGTTGCTTGCCATTAATCACACAATTACGACCCTCAGCTGATTCCCCTTTACAAGTGGGAGACCCTGCTCCGCGTCGAGCCCGAGTGCAAAAGGCCCCAGCGAGATTTGAACTCGCGACCCCTGGTTTACAAGACCAGTGCTCTAACCCCTGAGATATGGAGCCACAAGGCTCCAGGTCCTGACTCACGCGCACACAAACGTACCGAGTCACGCAGCTGGCTACATGTGGGAGACACGGTGCCCGGCTCAGCTACACAATGGAGAAAGCAAAGAAAGGACGCCACGGCGAAGCTGAAGTCTTGCACAGGCCCATGGAAGTCGCCCCAGCTCTCGTGTGGTTCCATGGTGTAATGGTTAGCACTCTGGGCTTTGAATCCAGCGATCTGAGTTCAAGTCTCGGTGGAACCTGTTGTGGGTGACATTGAAATCGGAACCTGTGTATGGAATCGTGGGCTGCTTTCCTTGCGTGCTCTGCTGTGGGCAAAGAAACCTGCTTTTACTCATCAGCCTTTCTAGGACCTGCAAGATATCACCCACTACTGCAGACGATTGAGTGTACAGCAGACATGCGTGTATTTTATGACAGAGGTTCCTGCGTCGTCAAAATACCCGGAACACCTCCTCCGAGTTCAACGTCTTGCACGGCTCTAAGGGTAACAAACGGGGTGTGGGAAAAAAGGCCACACTTCCCTGACCGGGAATCGAACCCGGGCCGCGGCGGTGAGAGCGCCGAATCCTAACCACTAGACCACCAGGGACACGGGGAAAAGCCCTCTCCCGTCTGTGGCGTGCCCGCAGTGCGACCGACGTCGGCTCTGAAAGCGGGGCCAAGCTCGGCAATCTTGAATTGAGACAGAGACTCATCCACCAGCGATTTTAAAACTGCAGTAACCCGTTGAAGACACGACCCCGCCTGCCGTCGTCACTTAGATCTAACCCGCAAAAGAATCACTGCTACAACAGCTTCCGCGACACAATGGTCAGCCAACTGGGGGAGGAACTGTGTTGTGAAAAACTGGAAAGACACAACAGGGAAACCCACGAGGTTCAGTGTCATACAGACTAGTGTCGCTTGACAGACAAAACTTGCAGTACAAGATTTCTAAAGATTCTTCACAATCACAGGAGTTACAGCCATCACACATCGGTGGGTTAACACTCACACACACAAAGAAAACCACATCGCCCAGCACAAAGAAGAAAACAAGACTTACACCAAGTTGAGAGCACTTTGCCGCTGGGGGAACGGAATCACGACTGTCTTCGATATTGACGCCAGGCTTTCCCTACACAAGGCCAGAACCAGACCGTGAAAAGATGGCTCCGGGATGCCCGCGCTGCTCAGGTCGAGCCCGTTATGCCAAAGCAGCCTGTGGCGGGCAATGAAAACTCAAGCAGCCAGTGTGTCTGCTTCCTGGTCTGCAAAGGCTCTCCAGGAAAATCTCTCTTGCGCTTCTGCTGAACTGCTGCTTCATCTACACAGGGGCCCCCGCCTTCTTAATCAAGGAGTCCAATGGCAGCATTAGTCGCAAGTGCTCGTCAGTTCCCACACAGTCGGGGAGGAGCCCGGGACTTGATGAGGACAACGACAGCCAGCTTGGCATTGTTTTCCTCGGCACCTATCAATTATCACAGCAGGGTGTGACGTCCCCGGGGCGTGGGGTGTGAGTGAGGGACAGGAAGCAAGCAAGAGACAGAGGAAGTCAAGAGCCACCACAACCTGTTGCTTGCCAGTAATCACACAACTATGGCCCTCAGCTGATACCCCTTTACAAGTGGGAGACCCTGCTCCGAGTCCAGCCCGAGTGCAAAAGGAGGGCAAAAGGCCCCAGCGAGATTTGAACTCGCGACCCCTGGTTTACAAGACCAGTGCTCTAACCCCTGAGCTATGGAGCCACAAGGCTCCAGGTCCTGACTCACGCGCACACAAACGTACCGAGTCAAGCAGCTGGCAACATGAGGGAGACACGGTGCCCGGCTCAGCTACACAGCGGAGAGAGCAGAGAAAGGACGCCACGGCGAAGCTGAAGTCTTGCACAGGCCTATGGAAGACACCGAAGATCACCAAGGGAATCGACAGTCGCCCCGGCTCTTGTGTGGTTCCATGGTGTAATGGTTAGCACTCTGGACTCTGAATCCAGCGATCCGAGTTCAAATCTCGGTGGAACCTTTCGTGGGTGACATTGGAATTGGTGTCTGGAATGCCAAACGGGAATTCCCGCTGAAATAAACGGGGTGGGGGGAAAAAAGCCACGCTTCCCTGACCAGGAACCGAACCTGGGCCGCAGTGGTGAGAGCGCCGAATCCTAACCACTAGACCAGCAGGGACACAGGGAAAGGCCCTCTCCCATCTGTGGCGTGCCCGCAGCGCGACCGACGTCGGCTCTTAAAGCGGGGCCAAGCTCGGCAATCTTTAATTGAGACAGAGACTCATCCACCCGCGATTTTAAAACTGCAGTAACGCGTTGAAGACACGACCCCGCCTGCCGTCGTCACTTAGATCTAACCTGTAAAAGAATCACTGCTACAACAGCTTCCGCGACGCAATGGTCAGCCACCTGGGGGAGGAACTGTGTTGTGAAAAACTGGAAAAACACAACAGGGAAACCCACGAGGTTCAGTGTCATACAGACTAGTGTCGCTTGACAGACAAAACTTGCAGTACAAGATTTCTAAAGATTCTTCACAATCACAGGAGTTACAGCCATCACACATCGGTGGGTTAACACTCACACACACAAAGAAAACCACATCGCCCAGCACAAAGAAGAAAACAAGACTTACACCAAGTTGAGAGCACTTTGCCGCTGGGGGAACGGAATAACAACTATCTTCGATATTGACGCCAGGCTTTCCCTACACAAGGCCAGAACCAGACCGTGAAAAGATGGCTCCGGGATGCCCGCGCTGCTCAGGTCGAGCCCGTTATGCCAAAGCAGCCTGTGGCGGGCAATGAAAACTCAAGCAGCCAGTGTGTCTGCTTCCTGGTCTGCAAAGGCTCTCCAGGAAAATCTCTCTTGCGCTTCTGCTGAACTGCTGCTTCATCTACACAGGGGCCCCCGCCTTCTTAATCAAGGAGTCCAATGGCAGCATTAGTCGCAAGTGCTCGTCAGTTCCCACACAGTCGGGGAGGAGCCCGGGACTTGATGAGGACAACGACAGCCAGCTTGGCATTGTTTTCCTCGGCACCTATCAATTATCACAGCAGGGTGTGACATCCCCGGGGCGTGGGGTGTGAGTGAGGGACAGGAAGCAAGCAAGAGACAGAGGAAGTCAAGAGCCACCACAACCTGTTGCTTGCCAGTAATCACACAACTATGGCCCTCAGCTGATACCCCTTTACAAGTGGGAGACCCTGCTCCGAGTCCAGCCCGAGTGCAAAAGGAGGGCAAAAGGCCCCAGCGAGATTTGAACTCGCGACCCCTGGTTTACAAGACCAGTGCTCTAACCCCTGAGCTATGGAGCCACAAGGCTCCAGGTCCTGACTCACGCGCACACAAACGTACCGAGTCAAGCAGCTGGCAACATGAGGGAGACACGGTGCCCGGCTCAGCTACACAGCGGAGAGAGCAGAGAAAGGACGCCACGGCGAAGCTGAAGTCTTGCACAGGCCCATGGAAGACACCGAAGATCACCAAGGGAATCGACAGTCGCCCCGGCTCTTGTGTGGTTCCATGGTGTAATGGTTAGCACTCTGGACTCTGAATCCAGCGATCCGAGTTCAAATCTCGGTGGAACCTTTTGTGGGTGACATTGGAATTGGTGTCTGGAATGCCAAACGGGAATTCCCGCTGAAATAAACGGGGTGGGGGGAAAAAAGCCACGCTTCCCTGACCAGGAACCGAACCTGGGCCGCAGCGGTGAGAGCGCCGAATCCAAACCACTAGACCACCAGGGACGCAGGGAAAGGCCCTCTCCCATCTGCGGCGTGCCCGCAGCGCGACCGACGTCGGCTCTTAAAGCGGGGCCAAGCTCGGCAATCTTTAATTGAGACAGAGACTCATCCACCCGCGATTTTAAAACTGCAGTAACGCGTTGAAGACACGACCCCGCCTGCCGTCGTCACTTAGATCTAACCTGTAAAAGAATCACTGCTACAACAGCTTCCGCGACGCAATGGTCAGCCACCTGGGGGAGGAACCGTGGTGTGAATGACTGGAAGGACACAACAGTGAAACCCACGAGGTTCAGTGTCATACAGACTAGTTTAACTTGACAGAAAATGAAATCACAAGTAGCCAGTGTGTCTGTAAAGGCTCTCCAGGAAAATCTCTCTCACGCTTCTGCTGAACTGCTGCTTCATCTACGCAGGGGCCCCCGCCTTCTTAATCAAGGAGTCCAATGGCAGCATTTGTCGCAAGTGCTCGTCAGTTCCCACACAGTCGGGGAAGAGCCCGGGACTTGATGAGGACAACGACAGCCAGCTTGGCATTGTTTTCCTCGGCACCTATCAATTATCACAGCAGGGTATGACGTCCCCGGGGCGTGGGGTGTGAGTGAGGGACAGGAAGCAGGCAAGAGACAGAGAAAGCCAAGAGCCACCACACCCTGTTGCTTGCCAGTATTCACACAATTACGGCCCTCAGCTGATACCCCTTTACAAGCGGGAGACCCTGCTCCGCGTCCAGCCCGAGTGCAAAAGGCCCCAGCGAGATTTGAACTCGCGACCACTGGTTTACAAGACCAGTGCTCTAACCCCTGAGCTATGGAGCCACAAGGCTCCAGACCCTGACTCACGCACACACAAACGTACCGAGTCACGCAGCTGGCTACATGTGGGAGACACGGTGCCCGGCT
The DNA here is from genome assembly GCF_059453375.1 of Lepisosteus platostomus. Taxonomy (NCBI): domain Eukaryota; kingdom Metazoa; phylum Chordata; class Actinopteri; order Semionotiformes; family Lepisosteidae; genus Lepisosteus; species Lepisosteus platostomus. The sequence goes on along the minus strand of NC_142618.1, from coordinate 15,148,348 downwards.
CAGCTACACAATGGAGAAAGCAAAGAAAGGACGCCACGGCGAAGCTGAAGTCTTGCACAGGCCCATGGAAGTCGCCCCAGCTCTCGTGTGGTTCCATGGTGTAATGGTTAGCACTCTGGGCTTTGAATCCAGCGATCCGAGTTCAAGTCTCGGTGGAACCTGTTGTGGGTGACATTGAAATCGAAACCTGTGTATGGAATCGTGGGCTGCTTTCCTTGTGTGCTCTGCTGTGGGCAAAGAAACCTGCTTTTACTCATCAGCCTTTCTAGGACCTGCAAGATATCACCCACTACTGCAGACGATTGAGTGTACAGCAGACATGCGTGTATTGTATGACAGAGGTTCCTGCGTCGTCAAAATACCCGGAACACCTCCTCCGAGTTCAACGTCTTGCACGGCTCTAAGGGTAACAAACGGGGTGTGGGAAAAAAGGCCACACTTCCCTGACCGGGAATCGAACCCGGGCCGCGTCGGTGAGAGCGCCGAATCCTAACCACTAGACCACCAGGGACACGGGGAAAAGCCCTCTCCCGTCTGTGGCGTGCCCGCAGTGCGACCGACGTCGGCTCTGAAAGCGGGGCCAAGCTCGGCAATCTTGAATTGAGACAGAGACTCATCCACCAGCGATTTTAAAACTGCAGTAACCCGTTGAAGACACGACCCCGCCTGCCGTCGTCACTTAGATCTAACCCGCAAAAGAATCACTGCTACAACAGCTTCCGCGACACAATGGTGTTGTGAAAAACTGGAAAGACACAACAGGGAAACCCACGAGGTTCAGTGTCATACAGACTAGTGTCGCTTGACAGACAAAACTTGCAGTACAAGATTTCTAAAGATTCTTCACAATCACAGGAGTTACACCCATTACACATCGGTGGGTTAACACTCACACACACAAAGAAAACCACATCGCCCAGCACAAAGAAGAAAACAAGACTTACACCAAGTTGAGAGCACTTTGCCGCTGGGGGAACGGAATCACGACTGTCTTCGATATTGACGCCAGGCTTTCCCTACACAAGGCCAGAACCAGACCGTGAAAAGATGGCTCCGGGATGCCCAGGCTGCTCAGGTCGAGCCCGTTATGCCAAAGCAGCCTGTGGCGGGCAATGAAAACTCAAGCAGCCAGTGTGTCTGCTTCCTGGTCTGCAAAGGCTCTCCAGGAAAATCTCTCTTGCGCTTCTGCTGAACTGCTGCTTCATCTACACAGGGGCCCCCGCCTTCTTAATCAAGGAGTCCAATGGCAGCATTAGTCGCAAGTGCTCGTCAGTTCCCACACAGTCGGGGAGGAGCCCGGGACTTGATGAGGACAACGACAGCCAGCTTGGCATTGTTTTCCTCGGCACCTATCAATTATCACAGCAGGTTGTGACGTCCCCGGGGCGTGGGGTGTGAGTGAGGGACAGGAAGCAAGGAAGAGACAGAGGAAGTCAAGAGCCACCACACCCTGTTGCTTGCCAGTAATCACACAACTATGGCCCTCAGCTGATACCCCTTTACAAGTGGGAGACCCTGCTCCGAGTCCAGCCCGAGTGCAAAAGGAGGGCAAAAGGCCCCAGCAAGATTTGAACTCGCGACCCCTGGTTTACAAGACCAGTGCTCTAACCCCTGAGCTATGGAGCCACAAGGCTCCAGGTCCTGACTCACGCGCACACAAACGTACCGAGTCAAGCAGCTGGCAACATGAGGGAGACACGGTGCCCGGCTCAGCTACACAGCGGAGAGAGCAGAGAAAGGACGCCACGGCGAAGCTGAAGTCTTGCACAGGCCCATGGAAGACACCGAAGATCACCAAGGGAATCGACAGTCGCCCCGGCTCTTGTGTGGTTCCATGGTGTAATGGTTAGCACTCTGGACTCTGAATCCAGCGATCCGAGTTCAAATCTCGGTGGAACCTTTTGTGGGTGACATTGGAATTGGTGTCTGGAATGCCAAACGGGAATTCCCGCTGAAATAAACGGGGTGGGGGGAAAAAAGCCACGCTTCCCTGACCAGGAACCGAACCTGGGCCGCAGCGGTGAGAGCGCCGAATCCAAACCACTAGACCACCAGGGACGCAGGGAAAGGCCCTCTCCCATCTGTGGCGTGCCCGCAGCGCGACCGACGTCGGCTCTTAAAGCGGGGCCAAGCTCGGCAATCTTTAATTGAGACAGAGACTCATCCACCCGCGATTTTAAAACTGCAGTAACGCGTTGAAGACACGACCCCGCCTGCCGTTGTCACTTAGATCTAACCTGTAAAAGAATCACTGCTACAACAGCTTCTGCGACGCAATGGTCAGCCACCTGGGGGAGGAACCGTGGTGTGAATGACTGGAAGGACACAACAGGGAAACCCACGAGGTTCAGTGTCATACAGACTAGTTTAACTTGACAGAAAATGAAATCACAAGTAGCCAGTGTGTCTGTAAAGGCTCTCCAGGAAAATCTCTCTCACGCTTCTGCTGAACTGCTGCTTCATCTACGCAGGGGCCCCCGCCTTCTTAATCAAGGAGTCCAATGGCAGCATTTGTCGCAAGTGCTCGTCAGTTCCCACACAGTCGGGGAAGAGCCCGGGACTTGATGAGGACAACGACAGCCAGCTTGGCATTGTTTTCCTCGGCACCTATCAATTATCACAGCAGGGTATGACGTCCCCGGGGCGTGGGGTGTGAGTGAGGGACAGGAAGCAGGCAAGAGACAGAGAAAGCCAAGAGCCACCACACCCTGTTGCTTGCCAGTATTCACACAATTACGGCCCTCAGCTGATACCCCTTTACAAGCGGGAGACCCTGCTCCGCGTCCAGCCCGAGTGCAAAAGGCCCCAGCGAGATTTGAACTCGCGACCCCTGGTTTACAAGACCAGTGCTCTAACCCCTGAGATGTGGAGCCACAAGGCTCCAGACCCTGACTCACGCACACACAAACGTACCGAGTCACGCAGCTGGCTACATGTGGGAGACACGGTGCCCGGCTCAGCTACACAATGGAGAAAGCCAAGAAAGGACGCCACGGCGAAGCTGAAGTCTTGCACAGGCCCATGGAAGTCGCCCCAGCTCTCGTGTGGTTCCATGGTGTAATGGTTAGCACTCTGGGCTTTGAATCCAGCGATCCGAGTTCAAGTCTCGGTGGAACCTGTTGTGGGTGACATTGAAATCGAAACCTGTGTATGGAATCGTGGGCTGCTTTCCTTGTGTGCTCTGCTGTGGGCAAAGAAACCTGCTTTTACTCATCAGCCTTTCTAGGACCTGCAAGATATCACCCACTACTGCAGACGATTGAGTGTACAGCAGACATGCGTGTATTGTATGACAGAGGTTCCTGCGTCGTCAAAATACCCGGAACACCTCCTCCGAGTTCAACGTCTTGCACGGCTCTAAGGGTAACAAACGGGGTGTGGGAAAAAAGGCCACACTTCCCTGACCGGGAATCGAACCCGGGCCGCGGCGGTGAGAGCGCCGAATCCTAACCACTAGACCACCAGGGACACGGGGAAAAGCCCTCTCCCGTCTGTGGCGTGCCCGCAGTGCGACCGACGTCGGCTCTGAAAGCGGGGCCAAGCTCGGCAATCTTGAATTGAGACAGAGACTCATCCACCAGCGATTTTAAAACTGCAGTAACCCGTTGAAGACACGACCCCGCCTGCCGTCGTCACTTAGATCTAACCCGCAAAAGAATCACTGCTACAACAGCTTCCGCGACACAATGGTGTTGTGAAAAACTGGAAAGACACAACAGGGAAACCCACGAGGTTCAGTGTCATACAGACTAGTGTCGCTTGACAGACAAAACTTGCAGTACAAGATTTCTAAAGATTCTTCACAATCACAGGAGTTACACCCATTACACATCGGTGGGTTAACACTCACACACACAAAGAAAACCACATCGCCCAGCACAAAGAAGAAAACAAGACTTACACCAAGTTGAGAGCACTTTGCCGCTGGGGGAACGGAATCACGACTGTCTTCGATATTGACGCCAGGCTTTCCCTACACAAGGCCAGAACCAGACCGTGAAAAGATGGCTCCGGGATGCCCAGGCTGCTCAGGTCAAGCCCGTTATGCCAAAGCAGCCTGTGGCGGGCAATGAAAACTCAAGCAGCCAGTGTGTCTGCTTCCTGGTCTGCAAAGGCTCTCCAGGAAAATCTCTCTTGCGCTTCTGCTGAACTGCTGCTTCATCTACACAGGGGCCCCCGCCTTCTTAATCAAGGAGTCCAATGGCAGCATTAGTCGCAAGTGCTCGTCAGTTCCCACACAGTCGGGGAGGAGCCCGGGACTTGATGAGGACAACGACAGCCAGCTTGGCATTGTTTTCCTCGGCACCTATCAATTATCACAGCAGGGTGTGACGTCCCCGGGGCGTGGGGTGTGAGTGAGGGACAGGAAGCAAGCAAGAGACAGAGGAAGTCAAGAGCCACCACAACCTGTTGCTTGCCAGTAATCACACAACTATGGCCCTCAGCTGATACCCCTTTACAAGTGGGAGACCCTGCTCCGAGTCCAGCCCGAGTGCAAAAGGAGGGCAAAAGGCCCCAGCGAGATTTGAACTCGGGACCCCTGGTTTACAAGACCAGTGCTCTAACCCCTGAGCTATGGAGCCACAAGGCTCCAGGTCCTGACTCACGCGCACACAAACGTACCGAGTCAAGCAGCTGGCAACATGAGGGAGACACGGTGCCCGGCTCAGCTACACAGCGGAGAGAGCAGAGAAAGGACGCCACGGCGAAGCTGAAGTCTTGCACAGGCCCATGGAAGACACCGAAGATCACCAAGGGAATCGACAGTCGCCCCGGCTCTTGTGTGGTTCCATGGTGTAATGGTTAGCACTCTGGACTCTGAATCCAGTGATCTGAGTTCAAATCTCGGTGGAACCTTTTGTGGGTGACATTGGAATTAGTGTCTGGAATGCCAAACGGGAATTCCCGCTGAAATAAACGGGGTGGGGGGAAAAAAGCCACGCTTCCCTGACCAGGAACCGAACCTGGGCCGCAGCGGTAAGAGCGCCGAATCCTAACCACTAGACCACCAGGGACACAGGGAAAGGCCCTCTCCCATCTGTGGCGTGCCCGCAGCGCGACCGACGTCGGCTCTTAAAGCGGGGCCAAGCTCGGCAATCTTGAATTGAGACAGAGACTCATCCACCAGCGATTTTAAAACTGCAGTAACCCGTTGAAGACACGACCCCGCCTGCCGTCGTCACTTAGATCTAACCCGCAAAAGAATCACTGCTACAACAGCTTCCGCGACACAATGGTCAGCCAACTGGGGGAGGAACCGTGGTGTGAATGACTGGAAGGACACAACAGGGAAACCCACGAGGTTCAGTGTCATACAGACTAGTTTCGCTTGACAGAAAATGAAATCACAAGTAGCCAGTGTGTCTGTAAAGGCTCTCCAGGAAAATCTCTCTCACGCTTCTGCTGAACTGCTGCTTCATCTACGCAGGGGCCCCCGCCTTCTTAATCAAGGAGTCCAATGGCAGCATTTGTCGCAAGTGCTCGTCAGTTCCCACACAGTCGGGGAAGAGCCCGGGACTTGATGAGGACAACGACAGCCAGCTTGGCATTGTTTTCCTCGGCACCTATCAATTATCACAGCAGGGTATGACGTCCCCGGGGCGTGGGGTGTGAGTGAGGGACAGGAAGCAGGCAAGAGACAGAGAAAGCCAAGAGCCACCACACCCTGTTGCTTGCCATTAATCACACAATTACGACCCTCAGCTGATTCCCCTTTACAAGTGGGAGACCCTGCTCCGCGTCGAGCCGAGTGCAAAAGGCCCCAGCGAGATTTGAACTCGCGACCCCTGGTTTACAAGACCAGTGCTCTAACCCCTGAGATGTGGAGCCACGATTCTCCAGACCCTGACTCACGCACACACAAACGTACCGAGTCACGCAGCTGGCTACATGTGGGAGACACGGTGCCCGGCTCAGCTACACAATGGAGAAAGCAAAGAAAGGACGCCACGGCGAAGCTGAAGTCTTGCACAGGCCCATGGAAGTCGCCCCAGCTCTCGTGTGGTTCCATGTTGTAATGGTTAGCACCCTGGGCTTTGAATCCGGCGATCCGAGTTCAAGTCTCGGTGGAACCTGTTGTGGGTGACACTGAAATCGGAACCTGTGTATGGAATCGTGGGCTGCTTTCCTTGTGTGCTCTGCTGTGGGCAAAGAAACCTGCTTTTACTCATCAGCCTTTCTAGGACCTGCAAGATATCACCCACTACTGCAGACGATTGAGTGTACAGCAGACATGCGTGTATTTTATGACAGAGGTTCCTGCGTCGTCAAAATACCCGGAACTCCTCCTCCGAGTTCAACGTCTTGCACGGCTCTAAGGGTAACAAACGGGGTGTGGGAAAAAAGGCCACACTTCCCTGACCGGGAATCGAACCCGGGCCGTGGCGGTGAGAGCGCCGAATCCTAACCACTAGACCACCAGGGACACGGGGAAAAGCCCTCTCCCGTCTGTGGCGTGCCCGCAGTGCGACCGACGTCGGCTCTGAAAGCGGGGCCAAGCTCGGCAATCTTGAATTGAGACAGAGACTCATCCACCAGCGATTTTAAAACTGCAGTAACCCGTTGAAGACACGACCCCGCCTGCCGTCGTCACTTAGATCTAACCCGCAAAAGAATCACTGCTACAACAGCTTCCGCGACACAATGGTGTTGTGAAAAACTGGAAAGACACAACAGGGAAACCCACGAGGTTCAGTGTCATACAGACTAGTGTCGCTTGACAGACAAAACTTGCAGTACAAGATTTCTAAAGATTCTTCACAATCACAGGAGTTACAGCCATCACACATCGGTGGGTTAACACTCACACACACAAAGAAAACCACATCGCCCAGCACAAAGAAGAAAACAAGACTTACACCAAGTTGAGAGCACTTTGCCGCTGGGGGAACGGAATCACGACTGTCTTCGATATTGACGCCAGGCTTTCCCTACACAAGGCCAGAACCAGACCGTGAAAAGATGGCTCCGGGATGCCCGCGCTGCTCAGGTCGAGCCCGTTATGCCAAAGCAGCCTGTGGCGGGCAATGAAAACTCAAGCAGCCATTGTGTCTGCTTCCTGGTCTGTAAAGGCTCTCCAGGAAAATCTCTCTCACGCTTCTGCTGAACTGCTGCTTCATCTACGCAGGGGCCCCCGCCTTCTTAATCAAGGAGTCCAATGGCAGCATTTGTCGCAAGTGCTCGTCAGTTCCCACACAGTCGGGGAAGAGCCCGGGACTTGATGAGGACAACGACAGCCAGCTTGGCATTGTTTTCCTCGGCACCTATCAATTATCACAGCAGGGTATGACGTCCCCGGGGCGTGGGGTGTGAGTGAGGGACAGGAAGCAGGCAAGAGACAGAGAAAGCCAAGAGCCACCACACCCTGTTGCTTGCCAGTATTCACACAATTACGGCCCTCAGCTGATACCCCTTTACAAGCGGGAGACCCTGCTCCGCGTCCAGCCCGAGTGCAAAAGGCCCCAGCGAGATTTGAACTCGCGACCCCTGGTTTACAAGACCAGTGCTCTAACCCCTGAGATGTGGAGCCACAAGGCTCCAGACCCTGACTCACGCACACACAAACGTACCGAGTCACGCAGCTGGCTACATGTGGGAGACACGGTGCCCGGCTCAGCTACACAATGGAGAAAGCCAAGAAAGGACGCCACGGCGAAGCTGAAGTCTTGCACAGGCCCATGGAAGTCGCCCCAGCTCTCGTGTGGTTCCATGGTGTAATGGTTAGCACTCCGGGCTTTGAATCCAGCGATCCGAGTTCAAGTCTCGGTGGAACCTGTTGTGGGTGACATTGGAATTGGTGTCTGGAATGCCAAACGGGAATTCCCGCTGAAATAAACGGGGTGGGGGGAAAAAAGCCACGCTTCCCTGACCAGGAACCGAACCTGGGCCGCAGCGGTGAGAGCGCCGAATCCTAACCACTAGACCACCAGGGACACGGGGAAAAGCCCTCTCCCGTCTGTGGCGTGCCCGCAGCGCGACCGACGTCGGCTCTTAAAGCGGGGCCAAGCTCGGCAATCTTGAATTGAGACAGAGACTCATCCACCCGCGATTTTAAAACTGCAGTAACGCGTTGAAGATACGACCCCGCCTGCCGTCGTCACTTAGATCTAACCTGTAAAAGAATCACTGCTACAACAGCTTCCGCGACGCAATGGTCAGCCACCTGGGGGAGGAACCGTGGTGTGAATGACTGGAAGGACACAACAGGGAAACCCACGAGGTTCAGTGTCATACAGACTAGTTTCGCTTGACAGAAAATGAAATCACAAGTAGCCAGTGTGTCTGTAAAGGCTCTCCAGGAAAATCTCTCTCACGCTTCTGCTGAACTGCTGCTTCATCTACGCAGGGGCCCCCGCCTTCTTAATCAAGGAGTCCAATGGCAGCATTTGTCGCAAGTGCTCGTCAGTTCCCACACAGTCGGGGAAGAGCCCGGGACTTGATGAGGACAACGACAGCCAGCTTGGCATTGTTTTCCTCGGCACCTATCAATTATCACAGCAGGGTATGACGTCCCCGGGGCGTGGGGTGTGAGTGAGGGACAGGAAGCAGGCAAGAGACAGAGAAAGCCAAGAGCCACCACACCCTGTTGCTTGCCATTAATCACACAATTACGACCCTCAGCTGATTCCCCTTTACAAGTGGGAGACCCTGCTCCGCGTCGAGCCCGAGTGCAAAAGGCCCCAGCGAGATTTGAACTCGCGACCCCTGGTTTACAAGACCAGTGCTCTAACCCCTGAGATATGGAGCCACAAGGCTCCAGGTCCTGACTCACGCGCACACAAACGTACCGAGTCACGCAGCTGGCTACATGTGGGAGACACGGTGCCCGGCTCAGCTACACAATGGAGAAAGCAAAGAAAGGACGCCACGGCGAAGCTGAAGTCTTGCACAGGCCCATGGAAGTCGCCCCAGCTCTCGTGTGGTTCCATGGTGTAATGGTTAGCACTCTGGGCTTTGAATCTAGCGATCTGAGTTCAAGTCTCGGTGGAACCTGTTGTGGGTGACATTGAAATCGGAACCTGTGTATGGAATCGTGGGCTGCTTTCCTTGCGTGCTCTGCTGTGGGCAAAGAAACCTGCTTTTACTCATCAGCCTTTCTAGGACCTGCAAGATATCACCCACTACTGCAGACGATTGAGTGTACAGCAGACATGCGTGTATTTTATGACAGAGGTTCCTGCGTCGTCAAAATACCCGGAACACCTCCTCCGAGTTCAACGTCTTGCACGGCTCTAAGGGTAACAAACGGGGTGTGGGAAAAAAGGCCACACTTCCCTGACCGGGAATCGAACCCGGGCCGCGGCGGTGAGAGCGCCGAATCCTAACCACTAGACCACCAGGGACACGGGGAAAAGCCCTCTCCCGTCTGTGGCGTGCCCGCAGTGCGACCGACGTCGGCTCTGAAAGCGGGGCCAAGCTCGGCAATCTTGAATTGAGACAGAGACTCATCCACCAGCGATTTTAAAACTGCAGTAACCCGTTGAAGACACGACCCCGCCTGCCGTCGTCACTTAGATCTAACCCGCAAAAGAATCACTGCTACAACAGCTTCCGCGACACAATGGTCAGCCAACTGGGGGAGGAACTGTGTTGTGAAAAACTGGAAAGACACAACAGGGAAACCCACGAGGTTCAGTGCCATACAGACTAGTGTCGCTTGACAGACAAAACTTGCAGTACAAGATTTCTAAAGATTCTTCACAATCACAGGAGTTACAGCCATCACACATCGGTGGGTTAACACTCACACACACAAAGAAAACCACATCGCCCAGCACAAAGAAGAAAACAAGACTTACACCAAGTTGAGAGCACTTTGCCGCTGGGGGAACGGAATCACGACTGTCTTCGATATTGACGCCAGGCTTTCCCTACACAAGGCCAGAACCAGACCGTGAAAAGATGGCTCCGGGATGCCCGCGCTGCTCAGGTCGAGCCCGTTATGCCAAAGCAGCCTGTGGCGGGCAATGAAAACTCAAGCAGCCAGTGTGTCTGCTTCCTGGTCTGCAAAGGCTCTCCAGGAAAATCTCTCTTGCGCTTCTGCTGAACTGCTGCTTCATCTACACAGGGGCCCCCGCCTTCTTAATCAAGGAGTCCAATGGCAGCATTAGTCGCAAGTGCTCGTCAGTTCCCACACAGTCGGGGAGGAGCCCGGGACTTGATGAGGACAACGACAGCCAGCTTGGCATTGTTTTCCTCGGCACCTATCAATTATCACAGCAGGGTGTGACGTCCCCGGGGCGTGGGGTGTGAGTGAGGGACAGGAAGCAAGCAAGAGACAGAGGAAGTCAAGAGCCACCACAACCTGTTGCTTGCCAGTAATCACACAACTATGGCCCTCAGCTGATACCCCTTTACAAGTGGGAGACCCTGCTCCGAGTCCAGCCCGAGTGCAAAAGGAGGGCAAAAGGCCCCAGCGAGATTTGAACTCGCGACCCCTGGTTTACAAGACCAGTGCTCTAACCCCTGACCTATGGAGCCACGAGGCTAAAGGTCCTGACTCACGCGCACACAAACGTACCGAGTCAAGCAGCTGGCAACATGAGGGAGACACGGTGCCCGGCTCAGCTACACAGCGGAGAGAGCAGAGAAAGGACGCCACGGCGAAGCTGAAGTCTTGCACAGGCCCATGGAAGACACCGAAGATCACCAAGGGAATCGACAGTCGCCCCAGCTCTTGTGTGGTTCCATGGTGTAATGGTTAGCACTCTGGACTCTGAATCCAGCGATCCGAGTTCAAATCTCGGTGGAACCTTTTGTGGGTGACATTGGAATTGGTGTCTGGAATGCCAAACGGGAATTCCCGCTGAAATAAACGGGGTGGGGGGAAAAAAGCCACGCTTCCCTGACCAGGAACCGAACCTGGGCCGCAGCGGTAAGAGCGCCGAATCCTAACCACTAGACCACCAGGGACACAGGGAAAGGCCCTCTCCCATCTGTGGCGTGCCCGCAGCGCGACCGACGTCGGCTCTTAAAGCGGGGCCAAGCTCGGCAATCTTGAATTGAGACAGAGACTCATCCACCAGCGATTTTAAAACTGCAGTAACCCGTTGAAGACACGACCCCGCCTGCCGTCGTCACTTAGATCTAACCCGCAAAAGAATCACTGCTACAACAGCTTCCGCGACACAATGGTCAGCCAACTGGGGGAGGAACCGTGGTGTGAATGACTGGAAGGACACAACAGGGAAACCCACGAGGTTCAGTGTCATACAGACTAGTTTCGCTTGACAGAAAATGAAATCACAAGTAGCCAGTGTGTCTGTAAAGGCTCTCCAGGAAAATCTCTCTCACGCTTCTGCTGAACTGCTGCTTCATCTACGCAGGGGCCCCCGCCTTCTTAATCAAGGAGTCCAATGGCAGCATTTGTCGCAAGTGCTCGTCAGTTCCCACACAGTCGGGGAAGAGCCCGGGACTTGATGAGGACAACGACAGCCAGCTTGGCATTGTTTTCCTCGGCACCTATCAATTATCACAGCAGGGTATGACGTCCCCGGGGCGTGGGGTGTGAGTGAGGGACAGGAAGCAGGCAAGAGACAGAGAAAGCCAAGAGCCACCACACCCTGTTGCTTGCCATTAATCACACAATTACGACCCTCAGCTGATTCCCCTTTACAAGTGGGAGACCCTGCTCCGCGTCGAGCCGAGTGCAAAAGGCCCCAGCGAGATTTGAACTCGCGACCCCTGGTTTACAAGACCAGTGCTCTAACCCCTGAGATGTGGAGCCACGATTCTCCAGACCCTGACTCACGCACACACAAACGTACCGAGTCACGCAGCTGGCTACATGTGGGAGACACGGTGCCCGGCTCAGCTACACAATGGAGAAAGCAAAGAAAGGACGCCACGGCGAAGCTGAAGTCTTGCACAGGCCCATGGAAGTCGCCCCAGCTCTCGTGTGGTTCCATGTTGTAATGGTTAGCACCCTGGGCTTTGAATCCGGCGATCCGAGTTCAAGTCTCGGTGGAACCTGTTGTGGGTGACATTGAAATCGGAACCTGTGTATGGAATCGTGGGCTGCTTTCCTTGTGTGCTCTGCTGTGGGCAAAGAAACCTGCTTTTACTCATCAGCCTTTCTAGGACCTGCAAGATATCACCCACTACTGCAGACGATTGAGTGTACAGCAGACATGCGTGTATTTTATGACAGAGGTTCCTGCGTCGTCAAAATACCCGGAACTCCTCCTCCGAGTTCAACGTCTTGCACGGCTCTAAGGGTAACAAACGGGGTGTGGGAAAAAAGGCCACACTTCCCTGACCGGGAATCGAACCCGGGCCGTGGCGGTGAGAGCGCCGAATCCTAACCACTAGACCACCAGGGACACGGGGAAAAGCCCTCTCCCGTCTGTGGCGTGCCCGCAGTGCGACCGACGTCGGCTCTGAAAGCGGGGCCAAGCTCGGCAATCTTGAATTGAGACAGAGACTCATCCACCAGCGATTTTAAAACTGCAGTAACCCGTTGAAGACACGACCCCGCCTGCCGTCGTCACTTAGATCTAACCCGCAAAAGAATCACTGCTACAACAGCTTCCGCGACACAATGGTGTTGTGAAAAACTGGAAAGACACAACAGGGAAACCCACGAGGTTCAGTGTCATACAGACTAGTGTCGCTTGACAGACAAAACTTGCAGTACAAGATTTCTAAAGATTCTTCACAATCACAGGAGTTACAGCCATCACACATCGGTGGGTTAACACTCACACACACAAAGAAAACCACATCGCCCAGCACAAAGAAGAAAACAAGACTTACACCAAGTTGAGAGCACTTTGCCGCTGGGGGAACGGAATCACGACTGTCTTCGATATTGACGCCAGGCTTTCCCTACACAAGGCCAGAACCAGACCGTGAAAAGATGGCTCCGGGATGCCCGCGCTGCTCAGGTCGAGCCCGTTATGCCAAAGCAGCCTGTGGCGGGCAATGAAAACTCAAGCAGCCATTGTGTCTGCTTCCTGGTCTGTAAAGGCTCTCCAGGAAAATCTCTCTCACGCTTCTGCTGAACTGCTGCTTCATCTACGCAGGGGCCCCCGCCTTCTTAATCAAGGAGTCCAATGGCAGCATTTGTCGCAAGTGCTCGTCAGTTCCCACACAGTCGGGGAAGAGCCCGGGACTTGATGAGGACAACGACAGCCAGCTTGGCATTGTTTTCCTCGGCACCTATCAATTATCACAGCAGGGTATGACGTCCCCGGGGCGTGGGGTGTGAGTGAGGGACAGGAAGCAGGCAAGAGACAGAGAAAGCCAAGAGCCACCACACCCTGTTGCTTGCCAGTATTCACACAATTACGGCCCTCAGCTGATACCCCTTTACAAGCGGGAGACCCTGCTCCGCGTCCAGCCCGAGTGCAAAAGGCCCCAGCGAGATTTGAACTCGCGACCCCTGGTTTACAAGACCAGTGCTCTAACCCCTGAGATGTGGAGCCACAAGGCTCCAGACCCTGACTCACGCACACACAAACGTACCGAGTCACGCAGCTGGCTACATGTGGGAGACACGGTGCCCGGCTCAGCTACACAATGGAGAAAGCCAAGAAAGGACGCCACGGCGAAGCTGAAGTCTTGCACAGGCCCATGGAAGTCGCCCCAGCTCTCGTGTGGTTCCATGGTGTAATGGTTAGCACTCCGGGCTTTGAATCCAGCGATCCGAGTTCAAGTCTCGGTGGAACCTGTTGTGGGTGACATTGGAATTGGTGTCTGGAATGCCAAACGCGAATTCCCGCTGAAATAAACGGGGTGGGGGGAAAAAAGCCACGCTTCCCTGACCAGGAACCGAACCTGGGCCGCAGCGGTGAGAGCGCCGAATCCTAACCACTAGACCACCAGGGACACGGGGAAAAGCCCTCTCCCGTCTGTGGCGTGCCCGCAGCGCGACCGACGTCGGCTCTTAAAGCGGGGCCAAGCTCGGCAATCTTGAATTGAGACAGAGACTCATCCACCCGCGATTTTAAAACTGCAGTAACGCGTTGAAGATACGACCCCGCCTGCCGTCGTCACTTAGATCTAACCTGTAAAAGAATCACTGCTACAACAGCTTCCGCGACGCAATGGTCAGCCACCTGGGGGAGGAACCGTGGTGTGAATGACTGGAAGGACACAACAGGGAAACCCACGAGGTTCAGTGTCATACAGACTAGTTTCGCTTGACAGAAAATGAAATCACAAGTAGCCAGTGTGTCTGTAAAGGCTCTCCAGGAAAATCTCTCTCACGCTTCTGCTGAACTGCTGCTTCATCTACGCAGGGGCCCCCGCCTTCTTAATCAAGGAGTCCAATGGCAGCATTTGTCGCAAGTGCTCGTCAGTTCCCACACAGTCGGGGAAGAGCCCGGGACTTGATGAGGACAACGACAGCCAGCTTGGCATTGTTTTCCTCGGCACCTATCAATTATCACAGCAGGGTATGACGTCCCCGGGGCGTGGGGTGTGAGTGAGGGACAGGAAGCAGGCAAGAGACAGAGAAAGCCAAGAGCCACCACACCCTGTTGCTTGCCATTAATCACACAATTACGACCCTCAGCTGATTCCCCTTTACAAGTGGGAGACCCTGCTCCGCGTCGAGCCCGAGTGCAAAAGGCCCCAGCGAGATTTGAACTCGCGACCCCTGGTTTACAAGACCAGTGCTCTAACCCCTGAGATATGGAGCCACAAGGCTCCAGGTCCTGACTCACGCGCACACAAACGTACCGAGTCACGCAGCTGGCTACATGTGGGAGACACGGTGCCCGGCTCAGCTACACAATGGAGAAAGCAAAGAAAGGACGCCACGGCGAAGCTGAAGTCTTGCACAGGCCCATGGAAGTCGCCCCAGCTCTCGTGTGGTTCCATGGTGTAATGGTTAGCACTCTGGGCTTTGAATCCAGCGATCTGAGTTCAAGTCTCGGTGGAACCTGTTGTGGGTGACATTGAAATCGGAACCTGTGTATGGAATCGTGGGCTGCTTTCCTTGCGTGCTCTGCTGTGGGCAAAGAAACCTGCTTTTACTCATCAGCCTTTCTAGGACCTGCAAGATATCACCCACTACTGCAGACGATTGAGTGTACAGCAGACATGCGTGTATTTTATGACAGAGGTTCCTGCGTCGTCAAAATACCCGGAACACCTCCTCCGAGTTCAACGTCTTGCACGGCTCTAAGGGTAACAAACGGGGTGTGGGAAAAAAGGCCACACTTCCCTGACCGGGAATCGAACCCGGGCCGCGGCGGTGAGAGCGCCGAATCCTAACCACTAGACCACCAGGGACACGGGGAAAAGCCCTCTCCCGTCTGTGGCGTGCCCGCAGTGCGACCGACGTCGGCTCTGAAAGCGGGGCCAAGCTCGGCAATCTTGAATTGAGACAGAGACTCATCCACCAGCGATTTTAAAACTGCAGTAACCCGTTGAAGACACGACCCCGCCTGCCGTCGTCACTTAGATCTAACCCGCAAAAGAATCACTGCTACAACAGCTTCCGCGACACAATGGTCAGCCAACTGGGGGAGGAACTGTGTTGTGAAAAACTGGAAAGACACAACAGGGAAACCCACGAGGTTCAGTGCCATACAGACTAGTGTCGCTTGACAGACAAAACTTGCAGTACAAGATTTCTAAAGATTCTTCACAATCACAGGAGTTACAGCCATCACACATCGGTGGGTTAACACTCACACACACAAAGAAAACCACATCGCCCAGCACAAAGAAGAAAACAAGACTTACACCAAGTTGAGAGCACTTTGCCGCTGGGGGAACGGAATCACGACTGTCTTCGATATTGACGCCAGGCTTTCCCTACACAAGGCCAGAACCAGACCGTGAAAAGATGGCTCCGGGATGCCCGCGCTGCTCAGGTCGAGCCCGTTATGCCAAAGCAGCCTGTGGCGGGCAATGAAAACTCAAGCAGCCAGTGTGTCTGCTTCCTGGTCTGCAAAGGCTCTCCAGGAAAATCTCTCTTGCGCTTCTGCTGAACTGCTGCTTCATCTACACAGGGGCCCCCGCCTTCTTAATCAAGGAGTCCAATGGCAGCATTAGTCGCAAGTGCTCGTCAGTTCCCACACAGTCGGGGAGGAGCCCGGGACTTGATGAGGACAACGACAGCCAGCTTGGCATTGTTTTCCTCGGCACCTATCAATTATCACAGCAGGGTGTGACGTCCCCGGGGCGTGGGGTGTGAGTGAGGGACAGGAAGCAAGCAAGAGACAGAGGAAGTCAAGAGCCACCACAACCTGTTGCTTGCCAGTAATCACACAACTATGGCCCTCAGCTGATACCCCTTTACAAGTGGGAGACCCTGCTCCGAGTCCAGCCCGAGTGCAAAAGGAGGGCAAAAGGCCCCAGCGAGATTTGAACTCGCGACCCCTGGTTTACAAGACCAGTGCTCTAACCCCTGACCTATGGAGCCACGAGGCTAAAGGTCCTGACTCACGCGCACACAAACGTACCGAGTCAAGCAGCTGGCAACATGAGGGAGACACGGTGCCCGGCTCAGCTACACAGCGGAGAGAGCAGAGAAAGGACGCCACGGCGAAGCTGAAGTCTTGCACAGGCCCATGGAAGACACCGAAGATCACCAAGGGAATCGACAGTCGCCCCAGCTCTTGTGTGGTTCCATGGTGTAATGGTTAGCACTCTGGACTCTGAATCCAGCGATCCGAGTTCAAATCTCGGTGGAACCTTTTGTGGGTGACATTGGAATTGGTGTCTGGAATGCCAAACGGGAATTCCCGCTGAAATAAACGGGGTGGGGGGAAAAAAGCCACGCTTCCCTGACCAGGAACCGAACCTGGGCCGCAGCGGTGAGAGCGCCAAATCCTAACCACTAGACCACCAGGGACACAGGGAAAGGCCCTCTCCCATCTGTGGCGTGCCCGCAGCGCGACCGACGTCGGCTCTTAAAGCGGGGCCAAGCTCGGCAATCTTTAATTGAGACAGAGACACATCCACCCGCGATTTTAAAACTGCAGTAACGCGTTGAAGACACGACCCCGCCTGCCGTCGTCACTTAGATCTAACCTGTAAAAGAATCACTGCTACAACAGCTTCCGCGACGCAATGGTCAGCCACCTGGGGGAGGAACCGTGGTGTGAATGACTGGAAGGACACAACAGGGAAACCCACGAGGTTCAGTGTCATACAGACTAGTTTCGCTTGACAGAAAATGAAATCACAAGTAGCCAGTGTGTCTGTAAAGGCTCTCCAGGAAAATCTCTCTCACGCTTCTGCTGAACTGCTGCTTCATCTACGCAGGGGCCCCCGCCTTCTTAATCAAGGAGTCCAATGGCAGCATTTGTCGCAAGTGCTCGTCAGTTCCCACACAGTCGGGGAAGAGCCCGGGACTTGATGAGGACAACGACAGCCAGCTTGGCATTGTTTTCCTCGGCACCTATCAATTATCACAGCAGGGTATGACATCCCCGGGGCGTGGGGTGTGAGTGAGGGACAGGAAGCAGGCAAGAGACAGAGAAAGCCAAGAGCCACCACACCCTGTTGCTTGCCAGTATTCACACAATTACGGCCCTCAGCTGATACCCCTTTACAAGCGGGAGACCCTGCTCCGCGTCCAGCCGGAGTGCAAAAGGCCCCAGCGAGATTTGAACTCGCGACCCCTGGTTTACAAGACCAGTGCTCTAACCCCTGAGCTATGGAGCCACAAGGCTCCAGACCCTGACTCACGCACACACAAACGTACCGAGTCACGCAGCTGGCTACATGTGGGAGACACGGTGCCCGGCTCAGCTACACAATGGAGAAAGCCAAGAAAGGACGCCACGGCGAAGCTGAAGTCTTGCACAGGCCCATGGAAGTCGCCCCAGCTCTCGTGTGGTTCCATGGTGTAATGGTTAGCACTCTGGGCTTTGAATCCAGCGATCCGAGTTCCAGTCTCGGTGGAACCTGTTGTGGGTGACATTGAAATCGAAACCTGTGTATGGAATCGTGGGCTGCTTTCCTTGTGTGCTCTGCTGTGGGCAAAGAAACCTGCTTTTACTCATCAGCCTTTCTAGGACCTGCAAGATATCACCCACTACTGCAGACGATTGAGTGTACAGCAGACATGCGTGTATTGTATGACAGAGGTTCCTGCGTCGTCAAAATACCCGGAACACCTCCTCCGAGTTCAACGTCTTGCACGGCTCTAAGGGTAACAAACGGGGTGTGGGAAAAAAGGCCACACTTCCCTGACCGGGAATCGAACCCGGGCCGCGGCGGTGAGAGCGCCGAATCCTAACCACTAGACCACCAGGGACGCAGGGAAAGGCCCTCTCCCATCTGTGGCGTGCCCGCAGCGCGACCGACGTCGGCTCTTAAAGCGGGGCCAAGCTCGGCAATCTTTAATTGAGACAGAGACTCATCCACCCGCGATTTTAAAACTGCAGTAACGCGTTGAAGACACGACCCCGCCTGCCGTCGTCACTTAGATCTAACCTGTAAAAGAATCACTGCTACAACAGCTTCCGCGACGCAATGGTCAGCCACCTGGGGGAGGAACCGTGGTGTGAATGACTGGAAGGACACAACAGGGAAACCCACGAGGTTCAGTGTCATACAGACTAGTTTCGCTTGACAGAAAATGAAATCACAAGTAGCCAGTGTGTCTGTAAAGGCTCTCCAGGAAAATCTCTCTCACGCTTCTGCTGAACTGCTGCTTCATCTACGCAGGGGCCCCCGCCTTCTTAATCAAGGAGTCCAATGGCAGCATTTGTCGCAAGTGCTCGTCAGTTCCCACACAGTCGGGGAAGAGCCCGGGACTTGATGAGGACAACGACAGCCAGCTTGGCATTGTTTTCCTCGGCACCTATCAATTATCACAGCAGGGTATGACGTCCCCGGGGCGTGGGGTGTGAGTGAGGGACAGGAAGCAGGCAAGAGACAGAGAAAGCCAAGAGCCACCACACCCTGTTGCTTGCCATTAATCACACAATTACGACCCTCAGCTGATTCCCCTTTACAAGTGGGAGACCCTGCTCCGCGTCGAGCCCGAGTGCAAAAGGCCCCAGCGAGATTTGAACTCGCGACCCCTGGTTTACAAGACCAGTGCTCTAACCCCTGAGATATGGAGCCACAAGGCTCCAGGTCCTGACTCACGCGCACACAAACGTACCGAGTCACGCAGCTGGCTACATGTGGGAGACACGGTGCCCGGCTCAGCTACACAATGGAGAAAGCAAAGAAAGGACGCCACGGCGAAGCTGAAGTCTTGCACAGGCCCATGGAAGTCGCCCCAGCTCTCGTGTGGTTCCATGGTGTAATGGTTAGCACTCTGGGCTTTGAATCCAGCGATCTGAGTTCAAGTCTCGGTGGAACCTGTTGTGGGTGACATTGAAATCGGAACCTGTGTATGGAATCGTGGGCTGCTTTCCTTGCGTGCTCTGCTGTGGGCAAAGAAACCTGCTTTTACTCATCAGCCTTTCTAGGACCTGCAAGATATCACCCACTACTGCAGACGATTGAGTGTACAGCAGACATGCGTGTATTTTATGACAGAGGTTCCTGCGTCGTCAAAATACCCGGAACACCTCCTCCGAGTTCAACGTCTTGCACGGCTCTAAGGGTAACAAACGGGGTGTGGGAAAAAAGGCCACACTTCCCTGACCGGGAATCGAACCCGGGCCGCGGCGGTGAGAGCGCCGAATCCTAACCACTAGACCACCAGGGACACGGGGAAAAGCCCTCTCCCGTCTGTGGCGTGCCCGCAGTGCGACCGACGTCGGCTCTGAAAGCGGGGCCAAGCTCGGCAATCTTGAATTGAGACAGAGACTCATCCACCAGCGATTTTAAAACTGCAGTAACCCGTTGAAGACACGACCCCGCCTGCCGTCGTCACTTAGATCTAACCCGCAAAAGAATCACTGCTACAACAGCTTCCGCGACACAATGGTCAGCCAACTGGGGGAGGAACTGTGTTGTGAAAAACTGGAAAGACACAACAGGGAAACCCACGAGGTTCAGTGCCATACAGACTAGTGTCGCTTGACAGACAAAACTTGCAGTACAAGATTTCTAAAGATTCTTCACAATCACAGGAGTTACAGCCATCACACATCGGTGGGTTAACACTCACACACACAAAGAAAACCACATCGCCCAGCACAAAGAAGAAAACAAGACTTACACCAAGTTGAGAGCACTTTGCCGCTGGGGGAACGGAATCACGACTGTCTTCGATATTGACGCCAGGCTTTCCCTACACAAGGCCAGAACCAGACCGTGAAAAGATGGCTCCGGGATGCCCGCGCTGCTCAGGTCGAGCCCGTTATGCCAAAGCAGCCTGTGGCGGGCAATGAAAACTCAAGCAGCCAGTGTGTCTGCTTCCTGGTCTGCAAAGGCTCTCCAGGAAAATCTCTCTTGCGCTTCTGCTGAACTGCTGCTTCATCTACACAGGGGCCCCCGCCTTCTTAATCAAGGAGTCCAATGGCAGCATTAGTCGCAAGTGCTCGTCAGTTCCCACACAGTCGGGGAGGAGCCCGGGACTTGATGAGGACAACGACAGCCAGCTTGGCATTGTTTTCCTCGGCACCTATCAATTATCACAGCAGGGTGTGACGTCCCCGGGGCGTGGGGTGTGAGTGAGGGACAGGAAGCAAGCAAGAGACAGAGGAAGTCAAGAGCCACCACAACCTGTTGCTTGCCAGTAATCACACAACTATGGCCCTCAGCTGATACCCCTTTACAAGTGGGAGACCCTGCTCCGAGTCCAGCCCGAGTGCAAAAGGAGGGCAAAAGGCCCCAGCGAGATTTGAACTCGCGACCCCTGGTTTACAAGACCAGTGCTCTAACCCCTGACCTATGGAGCCACGAGGCTAAAGGTCCTGACTCACGCGCACACAAACGTACCGAGTCAAGCAGCTGGCAACATGAGGGAGACACGGTGCCCGGCTCAGCTACACAGCGGAGAGAGCAGAGAAAGGACGCCACGGCGAAGCTGAAGTCTTGCACAGGCCCATGGAAGACACCGAAGATCACCAAGGGAATCGACAGTCGCCCCAGCTCTTGTGTGGTTCCATGGTGTAATGGTTAGCACTCTGGACTCTGAATCCAGCGATCCGAGTTCAAATCTCGGTGGAACCTTTTGTGGGTGACATTGGAATTGGTGTCTGGAATGCCAAACGGGAATTCCCGCTGAAATAAACGGGGTGGGGGGAAAAAAGCCACGCTTCCCTGACCAGGAACCGAACCTGGGCCGCAGCGGTAAGAGCGCCGAATCCTAACCACTAGACCACCAGGGACACAGGGAAAGGCCCTCTCCCATCTGTGGCGTGCCCGCAGCGCGACCGACGTCGGCTCTTAAAGCGGGGCCAAGCTCGGCAATCTTGAATTGAGACAGAGACTCATCCACCAGCGATTTTAAAACTGCAGTAACCCGTTGAAGACACGACCCCGCCTGCCGTCGTCACTTAGATCTAACCCGCAAAAGAATCACTGCTACAACAGCTTCCGCGACACAATGGTCAGCCAACTGGGGGAGGAACCGTGGTGTGAATGACTGGAAGGACACAACAGGGAAACCCACGAGGTTCAGTGTCATACAGACTAGTTTCGCTTGACAGAAAATGAAATCACAAGTAGCCAGTGTGTCTGTAAAGGCTCTCCAGGAAAATCTCTCTCACGCTTCTGCTGAACTGCTGCTTCATCTACGCAGGGGCCCCCGCCTTCTTAATCAAGGAGTCCAATGGCAGCATTTGTCGCAAGTGCTCGTCAGTTCCCACACAGTCGGGGAAGAGCCCGGGACTTGATGAGGACAACGACAGCCAGCTTGGCATTGTTTTCCTCGGCACCTATCAATTATCACAGCAGGGTATGACGTCCCCGGGGCGTGGGGTGTGAGTGAGGGACAGGAAGCAGGCAAGAGACAGAGAAAGCCAAGAGCCACCACACCCTGTTGCTTGCCATTAATCACACAATTACGACCCTCAGCTGATTCCCCTTTACAAGTGGGAGACCCTGCTCCGCGTCGAGCCGAGTGCAAAAGGCCCCAGCGAGATTTGAACTCGCGACCCCTGGTTTACAAGACCAGTGCTCTAACCCCTGAGATGTGGAGCCACGATTCTCCAGACCCTGACTCACGCACACACAAACGTACCGAGTCACGCAGCTGGCTACATGTGGGAGACACGGTGCCCGGCTCAGCTACACAATGGAGAAAGCAAAGAAAGGACGCCACGGCGAAGCTGAAGTCTTGCACAGGCCCATGGAAGTCGCCCCAGCTCTCGTGTGGTTCCATGTTGTAATGGTTAGCACCCTGGGCTTTGAATCCGGCGATCCGAGTTCAAGTCTCGGTGGAACCTGTTGTGGGTGACATTGAAATCGGAACCTGTGTATGGAATCGTGGGCTGCTTTCCTTGTGTGCTCTGCTGTGGGCAAAGAAACCTGCTTTTACTCATCAGCCTTTCTAGGACCTGCAAGATATCACCCACTACTGCAGACGATTGAGTGTACAGCAGACATGCGTGTATTTTATGACAGAGGTTCCTGCGTCGTCAAAATACCCGGAACTCCTCCTCCGAGTTCAACGTCTTGCACGGCTCTAAGGGTAACAAACGGGGTGTGGGAAAAAAGGCCACACTTCCCTGACCGGGAATCGAACCCGGGCCGTGGCGGTGAGAGCGCCGAATCCTAACCACTAGACCACCAGGGACACGGGGAAAAGCCCTCTCCCGTCTGTGGCGTGCCCGCAGTGCGACCGACGTCGGCTCTGAAAGCGGGGCCAAGCTCGGCAATCTTGAATTGAGACAGAGACTCATCCACCAGCGATTTTAAAACTGCAGTAACCCGTTGAAGACACGACCCCGCCTGCCGTCGTCACTTAGATCTAACCCGCAAAAGAATCACTGCTACAACAGCTTCCGCGACACAATGGTGTTGTGAAAAACTGGAAAGACACAACAGGGAAACCCACGAGGTTCAGTGTCATACAGACTAGTGTCGCTTGACAGACAAAACTTGCAGTACAAGATTTCTAAAGATTCTTCACAATCACAGGAGTTACAGCCATCACACATCGGTGGGTTAACACTCACACACACAAAGAAAACCACATCGCCCAGCACAAAGAAGAAAACAAGACTTACACCAAGTTGAGAGCACTTTGCCGCTGGGGGAACGGAATCACGACTGTCTTCGATATTGACGCCAGGCTTTCCCTACACAAGGCCAGAACCAGACCGTGAAAAGATGGCTCCGGGATGCCCGCGCTGCTCAGGTCGAGCCCGTTATGCCAAAGCAGCCTGTGGCGGGCAATGAAAACTCAAGCAGCCATTGTGTCTGCTTCCTGGTCTGTAAAGGCTCTCCAGGAAAATCTCTCTCACGCTTCTGCTGAACTGCTGCTTCATCTACGCAGGGGCCCCCGCCTTCTTAATCAAGGAGTCCAATGGCAGCATTTGTCGCAAGTGCTCGTCAGTTCCCACACAGTCGGGGAAGAGCCCGGGACTTGATGAGGACAACGACAGCCAGCTTGGCATTGTTTTCCTCGGCACCTATCAATTATCACAGCAGGGTATGACGTCCCCGGGGCGTGGGGTGTGAGTGAGGGACAGGAAGCAGGCAAGAGACAGAGAAAGCCAAGAGCCACCACACCCTGTTGCTTGCCAGTATTCACACAATTACGGCCCTCAGCTGATACCCCTTTACAAGCGGGAGACCCTGCTCCGCGTCCAGCCCGAGTGCAAAAGGCCCCAGCGAGATTTGAACTCGCGACCCCTGGTTTACAAGACCAGTGCTCTAACCCCTGAGATGTGGAGCCACAAGGCTCCAGACCCTGACTCACGCACACACAAACGTACCGAGTCACGCAGCTGGCTACATGTGGGAGACACGGTGCCCGGCTCAGCTACACAATGGAGAAAGCCAAGAAAGGACGCCACGGCGAAGCTGAAGTCTTGCACAGGCCCATGGAAGTCGCCCCAGCTCTCGTGTGGTTCCATGGTGTAATGGTTAGCACTCCGGGCTTTGAATCCAGCGATCCGAGTTCAAGTCTCGGTGGAACCTGTTGTGGGTGACATTGGAATTGGTGTCTGGAATGCCAAACGGGAATTCCCGCTGAAATAAACGGGGTGGGGGGAAAAAAGCCACGCTTCCCTGACCAGGAACCGAACCTGGGCCGCAGCGGTGAGAGCGCCGAATCCTAACCACTAGACCACCAGGGACACGGGGAAAAGCCCTCTCCCGTCTGTGGCGTGCCCGCAGCGCGACCGACGTCGGCTCTTAAAGCGGGGCCAAGCTCGGCAATCTTGAATTGAGACAGAGACTCATCCACCCGCGATTTTAAAACTGCAGTAACGCGTTGAAGATACGACCCCGCCTGCCGTCGTCACTTAGATCTAACCTGTAAAAGAATCACTGCTACAACAGCTTCCGCGACGCAATGGTCAGCCACCTGGGGGAGGAACCGTGGTGTGAATGACTGGAAGGACACAACAGGGAAACCCACGAGGTTCAGTGTCATACAGACTAGTTTCGCTTGACAGAAAATGAAATCACAAGTAGCCAGTGTGTCTGTAAAGGCTCTCCAGGAAAATCTCTCTCACGCTTCTGCTGAACTGCTGCTTCATCTACGCAGGGGCCCCCGCCTTCTTAATCAAGGAGTCCAATGGCAGCATTTGTCGCAAGTGCTCGTCAGTTCCCACACAGTCGGGGAAGAGCCCGGGACTTGATGAGGACAACGACAGCCAGCTTGGCATTGTTTTCCTCGGCACCTATCAATTATCACAGCAGGGTATGACGTCCCCGGGGCGTGGGGTGTGAGTGAGGGACAGGAAGCAGGCAAGAGACAGAGAAAGCCAAGAGCCACCACACCCTGTTGCTTGCCATTAATCACACAATTACGACCCTCAGCTGATTCGCCTTTACAAGTGGGAGACCCTGCTCCGCGTCGAGCCCGAGTGCAAAAGGCCCCAGCGAGATTTGAACTCGCGACCCCTGGTTTACAAGACCAGTGCTCTAACCCCTGAGATATGGAGCCACAAGGCTCCAGGTCCTGACTCACGCGCACACAAACGTACCGAGTCACGCAGCTGGCTACATGTGGGAGACACGGTGCCCGGCTCAGCTACACAATGGAGAAAGCAAAGAAAGGACGCCACGGCGAAGCTGAAGTCTTGCACAGGCCCATGGAAGTCGCCCCAGCTCTCGTGTGGTTCCATGGTGTAATGGTTAGCACTCTGGGCTTTGAATCCAGCGATCTGAGTTCAAGTCTCGGTGGAACCTGTTGTGGGTGACATTGAAATCGGAACCTGTGTATGGAATCGTGGGCTGCTTTCCTTGCGTGCTCTGCTGTGGGCAAAGAAACCTGCTTTTACTCATCAGCCTTTCTAGGACCTGCAAGATATCACCCACTACTGCAGACGATTGAGTGTACAGCAGACATGCGTGTATTTTATGACAGAGGTTCCTGCGTCGTCAAAATACCCGGAACACCTCCTCCGAGTTCAACGTCTTGCACGGCTCTAAGGGTAACAAACGGGGTGTGGGAAAAAAGGCCACACTTCCCTGACCGGGAATCGAACCCGGGCCGTGGCGGTGAGAGCGCCGAATCCTAACCACTAGACCACCAGGGACACGGGGAAAAGCCCTCTCCCGTCTGTGGCGTGCCCGCAGTGCGACCGACGTCGGCTCTGAAAGCGGGGCCAAGCTCGGCAATCTTGAATTGAGACAGAGACTCATCCACCAGCGATTTTAAAACTGCAGTAACCCGTTGAAGACACGACCCCGCCTGCCGTCGTCACTTAGATCTAACCCGCAAAAGAATCACTGCTACAACAGCTTCCGCGACACAATGGTCAGCCAACTGGGGGAGGAACTGTGTTGTGAAAAACTGGAAAGACACAACAGGGAAACCCACGAGGTTCAGTGCCATACAGACTAGTGTCGCTTGACAGACAAAACTTGCAGTACAAGATTTCTAAAGATTCTTCACAATCACAGGAGTTACAGCCATCACACATCGGTGGGTTAACACTCACACACACAAAGAAAACCACATCGCCCAGCACAAAGAAGAAAACAAGACTTACACCAAGTTGAGAGCACTTTGCCGCTGGGGGAACGGAATCACGACTGTCTTCGATATTGACGCCAGGCTTTCCCTACACAAGGCCAGAACCAGACCGTGAAAAGATGGCTCCGGGATGCCCGCGCTGCTCAGGTCGAGCCCGTTATGCCAAAGCAGCCTGTGGCGGGCAATGAAAACTCAAGCAGCCAGTGTGTCTGCTTCCTGGTCTGCAAAGGCTCTCCAGGAAAATCTCTCTTGCGCTTCTGCTGAACTGCTGCTTCATCTACACAGGGGCCCCCGCCTTCTTAATCAAGGAGTCCAATGGCAGCATTAGTCGCAAGTGCTCGTCAGTTCCCACACAGTCGGGGAGGAGCCCGGGACTTGATGAGGACAACGACAGCCAGCTTGGCATTGTTTTCCTCGGCACCTATCAATTATCACAGCAGGGTGTGACGTCCCCGGGGCGTGGGGTGTGAGTGAGGGACAGGAAGCAAGCAAGAGACAGAGGAAGTCAAGAGCCACCACAACCTGTTGCTTGCCAGTAATCACACAACTATGGCCCTCAGCTGATACCCCTTTACAAGTGGGAGACCCTGCTCCGAGTCCAGCCCGAGTGCAAAAGGAGGGCAAAAGGCCCCAGCGAGATTTGAACTCGCGACCCCTGGTTTACAAGACCAGTGCTCTAACCCCTGACCTATGGAGCCACGAGGCTAAAGGTCCTGACTCACGCGCACACAAACGTACCGAGTCAAGCAGCTGGCAACATGAGGGAGACACGGTGCCCGGCTCAGCTACACAGCGGAGAGAGCAGAGAAAGGACGCCACGGCGAAGCTGAAGTCTTGCACAGGCCCATGGAAGACACCGAAGATCACCAAGGGAATCGACAGTCGCCCCAGCTCTTGTGTGGTTCCATGGTGTAATGGTTAGCACTCTGGACTCTGAATCCAGCGATCCGAGTTCAAATCTCGGTGGAACCTTTTGTGGGTGACATTGGAATTGGTGTCTGGAATGCCAAACGGGAATTCCCGCTGAAATAAACGGGGTGGGGGGAAAAAAGCCACGCTTCCCTGACCAGGAACCGAACCTGGGCCGCAGCGGTGAGAGCGCCAAATCCTAACCACTAGACCACCAGGGACACAGGGAAAGGCCCTCTCCCATCTGTGGCGTGCCCGCAGCGCGACCGACGTCGGCTCTTAAAGCGGGGCCAAGCTCGGCAATCTTTAATTGAGACAGAGACACATCCACCCGCGATTTTAAAACTGCAGTAACGCGTTGAAGACACGACCCCGCCTGCCGTCGTCACTTAGATCTAACCTGTAAAAGAATCACTGCTACAACAGCTTCCGCGACGCAATGGTCAGCCACCTGGGGGAGGAACCGTGGTGTGAATGACTGGAAGGACACAACAGGGAAACCCACGAGGTTCAGTGTCATACAGACTAGTTTCGCTTGACAGAAAATGAAATCACAAGTAGCCAGTGTGTCTGTAAAGGCTCTCCAGGAAAATCTCTCTCACGCTTCTGCTGAACTGCTGCTTCATCTACGCAGGGGCCCCCGCCTTCTTAATCAAGGAGTCCAATGGCAGCATTTGTCGCAAGTGCTCGTCAGTTCCCACACAGTCGGGGAAGAGCCCGGGACTTGATGAGGACAACGACAGCCAGCTTGGCATTGTTTTCCTCGGCACCTATCAATTATCACAGCAGGGTATGACATCCCCGGGGCGTGGGGTGTGAGTGAGGGACAGGAAGCAGGCAAGAGACAGAGAAAGCCAAGAGCCACCACACCCTGTTGCTTGCCAGTATTCACACAATTACGGCCCTCAGCTGATACCCCTTTACAAGCGGGAGACCCTGCTCCGCGTCCAGCCGGAGTGCAAAAGGCCCCAGCGAGATTTGAACTCGCGACCCCTGGTTTACAAGACCAGTGCTCTAACCCCTGAGCTATGGAGCCACAAGGCTCCAGACCCTGACTCACGCACACACAAACGTACCGAGTCACGCAGCTGGCTACATGTGGGAGACACGGTGCCCGGCTCAGCTACACAATGGAGAAAGCCAAGAAAGGACGCCACGGCGAAGCTGAAGTCTTGCACAGGCCCATGGAAGTCGCCCCAGCTCTCGTGTGGTTCCATGGTGTAATGGTTAGCACTCTGGGCTTTGAATCCAGCGATCCGAGTTCCAGTCTCGGTGGAACCTGTTGTGGGTGACATTGAAATCGAAACCTGTGTATGGAATCGTGGGCTGCTTTCCTTGTGTGCTCTGCTGTGGGCAAAGAAACCTGCTTTTACTCATCAGCCTTTCTAGGACCTGCAAGATATCACCCACTACTGCAGACGATTGAGTGTACAGCAGACATGCGTGTATTGTATGACAGAGGTTCCTGCGTCGTCAAAATACCCGGAACACCTCCTCCGAGTTCAACGTCTTGCACGGCTCTAAGGGTAACAAACGGGGTGTGGGAAAAAAGGCCACACTTCCCTGACCGGGAATCGAACCCGGGCCGCGGCGGTGAGAGCGCCGAATCCTAACCACTAGACCACCAGGGACGCAGGGAAAGGCCCTCTCCCATCTGTGGCGTGCCCGCAGCGCGACCGACGTCGGCTCTTAAAGCGGGGCCAAGCTCGGCAATCTTTAATTGAGACAGAGACTCATCCACCCGCGATTTTAAAACTGCAGTAACGCGTTGAAGACACGACCCCGCCTGCCGTCGTCACTTAGATCTAACCTGTAAAAGAATCACTGCTACAACAGCTTCCGCGACGCAATGGTCAGCCACCTGGGGGAGGAACCGTGGTGTGAATGACTGGAAGGACACAACAGGGAAACCCACGAGGTTCAGTGTCATACAGACTAGTTTAACTTGACAGAAAATGAAATCACAAGTAGCCAGTGTGTCTGTAAAGGCTCTCCAGGAAAATCTCTCTCACGCTTCTGCTGAACTGCTGCTTCATCTACGCAGGGGCCCCCGCCTTCTTAATCAAGGAGTCCAATGGCAGCATTTGTCGCAAGTGCTCGTCAGTTCCCACACAGTCGGGGAAGAGCCCGGGACTTGATGAGGACAACGACAGCCAGCTTGGCATTGTTTTCCTCGGCACCTATCAATTATCACAGCAGGGTATGACGTCCCCGGGGCGTGGGGTGTGAGTGAGGGACAGGAAGCAGGCAAGAGACAGAGAAAGCCAAGAGCCACCACACCCTGTTGCTTGCCAGTATTCACACAATTACGGCCCTCAGCTGATACCCCTTTACAAGCGGGAGACCCTGCTCCGCGTCCAGCCCGAGTGCAAAAGGCCCCAGCGAGATTTGAACTCGCGACCCCTGGTTTACAAGACCAGTGCTCTAACCCCTGAGCTATGGAGCCACAAGGCTCCAGACCCTGACTCACGCACACACAAACGTACCGAGTCACGCAGCTGGCTACATGTGGGAGACACGGTGCCCGGCTCAGCTACACAATGGAGAAAGCAAAGAAAGGACGCCACGGCGAAGCTGAAGTCTTGCACAGGCCCATGGAAGTCGCCCCAGCTCTCGTGTGGTTCCATGGTGTAATGGTTAGCACTCTGGGCTTTGAATCCAGCGATCTGAGTTCAAGTCTCGGTGGAACCTGTTGTGGGTGACATTGAAATCGGAACCTGTGTATGGAATCGTGGGCTGTTTTCCTTGCGTGCTCTGCTGTGGGCAAAGAAACCTGCTTTTACTCATCAGCCTTTCTAGGACCTGCAAGATATCACCCACTACTGCAGACGATTGAGTGTACAGCAGACATGCGTGTATTGTATGACAGAGGTTCCTGCGTCGTCAAAATACCCGGAACACCTCCTCCGAGTTCAACGTCTTGCACGGCTCTAAGGGTAACAAACGGGGTGTGGGAAAAAAGGCCACACTTCCCTGACCGGGAATCGAACCCGGGCCGCGGCGGTGAGAGCGCCGAATCCTAACCACTAGACCACCAGGGACACGGGGAAAAGCCCTCTCCCGTCTGTGGCGTGCCCGCAGTGCGACCGACGTCGGCTCTGAAAGCGGGGCCAAGCTCGGCAATCTTGAATTGAGACAGAGACTCATCCACCAGCGATTTTAAAACTGCAGTAACCCGTTGAAGACACGACCCCGCCTGCCGTCGTCACTTAGATCTAACCCGCAAAAGAATCACTGCTACAACAGCTTCCGCGACACAATGGTGTTGTGAAAAACTGGAAAGACACAACAGGGAAACCCACGAGGTTCAGTGTCATACAGACTAGTGTCGCTTGACAGACAAAACTTGCAGTACAAGATTTCTAAAGATTCTTCACAATCACAGGAGTTACACCCATTACACATCGGTGGGTTAACACTCACACACACAAAGAAAACCACATCGCCCAGCACAAAGAAGAAAACAAGACTTACACCAAGTTGAGAGCACTTTGCCGCTGGGGGAACGGAATCACGACTGTCTTCGATATTGACGCCAGGCTTTCCCTACACAAGGCCAGAACCAGACCGTGAA
This sequence comes from Lepisosteus platostomus, assembly GCF_059453375.1. Classification (NCBI taxonomy): domain Eukaryota; kingdom Metazoa; phylum Chordata; class Actinopteri; order Semionotiformes; family Lepisosteidae; genus Lepisosteus; species Lepisosteus platostomus. Next base: position 15,117,902 of record NC_142618.1, on the reverse strand, counting down.
AAGATGGCTCCGGGATGCCCGCGCTGCTCAGGTCGAGCCCGTTATGCCAAAGCAGCCTGTGGCGGGCAATGAAAACTCAAGCAGCCAGTGTGTCTGCTTCCTGGTCTGCAAAGGCTCTCCAGGAAAATCTCTCTTGCGCTTCTGCTGAACTGCTGCTTCATCTACACAGGGGCCCCCGCCTTCTTAATCAAGGAGTCCAATGGCAGCATTAGTCGCAAGTGCTCGTCAGTTCCCACACAGTCGGGGAGGAGCCCGGGACTTGATGAGGACAACGACAGCCAGCTTGGCATTGTTTTCCTCGGCACCTATCAATTATCACAGCAGGGTGTGACGTCCCCGGGGCGTGGGGTGTGAGTGAGGGACAGGAAGCAAGCAAGAGACAGAGGAAGTCAAGAGCCACCACAACCTGTTGCTTGCCAGTAATCACACAACTATGGCCCTCAGCTGATACCCCTTTACAAGTGGGAGACCCTGCTCCGAGTCCAGCCCGAGTGCAAAAGGAGGGCAAAAGGCCCCAGCGAGATTTGAACTCGCGACCCCTGGTTTACAAGACCAGCGCTCTAACCCCTGAGCTATGGAGCCACAAGGCTCCAGGTCCTGACTCACGCGCACACAAACGTACCGAGTCAAGCAGCTGGCAACATGAGGGAGACACGGTGCCCGGCTCAGCTACACAGCGGAGAGAGCAGAGAAAGGACGCCACGGCGAAGCTGAAGTCTTGCACAGGCCCATGGAAGACACCGAAGATCACCAAGGGAATCGACAGTCGCCCCGGCTCTTGTGTGGTTCCATGGTGTAATGGTTAGCACTCTGGACTCTGAATCCAGCGATCTGAGTTCAAATCTCGGTGGAACCTTTTGTGGGTGACATTGGAATTGGTGTCTGGAATGCCAAACGGGAATTCCCGCTGAAATAAACGGGGTGGGGGGAAAAAAGCCACGCTTCCCTGACCAGGAACCGAACCTGGGCCGCAGCGGTGAGAGCGCCGAATCCTAACCACTAGACCACCAGGGACACGGGGAAAAGCCCTCTCCCGTCTGTGGCGTGCCCGCAGCGCGACCGACGTCGGCTCTTAAAGCGGGGCCAAGCTCGGCAATCTTGAATTGAGACAGAGACTCATCCACCCGCGATTTTAAAACTGCAGTAACGCGTTGAAGATACGACCCCGCCTGCCGTCGTCACTTAGATCTAACCTGTAAAAGAATCACTGCTACAACAGCTTCCGCGACGCAATGGTCAGCCACCTGGGGGAGGAACCGTGGTGTGAATGACTGGAAGGACACAACAGGGAAACCCACGAGGTTCAGTGTCATACAGACTAGTTTCGCTTGACAGAAAATGAAATCACAAGTAGCCAGTGTGTCTGTAAAGGCTCTCCAGGAAAATCTCTCTCACGCTTCTGCTGAACTGCTGCTTCATCTACGCAGGGGCCCCCGCCTTCTTAATCAAGGAGTCCAATGGCAGCATTTGTCGCAAGTGCTCGTCAGTTCCCACACAGTCGGGGAAGAGCCCGGGACTTGATGAGGACAACGACAGCCAGCTTGGCATTGTTTTCCTCGGCACCTATCAATTATCACAGCAGGGTATGACGTCCCCGGGGCGTGGGGTGTGAGTGAGGGACAGGAAGCAGGCAAGAGACAGAGAAAGCCAAGAGCCACCACACCCTGTTGCTTGCCATTAATCACACAATTACGACCCTCAGCTGATTCCCCTTTACAAGTGGGAGACCCTGCTCCGCGTCGAGCCCGAGTGCAAAAGGCCCCAGCGAGATTTGAACTCGCGACCCCTGGTTTACAAGACCAGTGCTCTAACCCCTGAGATATGGAGCCACAAGGCTCCAGGTCCTGACTCACGCGCACACAAACGTACCGAGTCACGCAGCTGGCTACATGTGGGAGACACGGTGCCCGGCTCAGCTACACAATGGAGAAAGCAAAGAAAGGACGCCACGGCGAAGCTGAAGTCTTGCACAGGCCCATGGAAGTCGCCCCAGCTCTCGTGTGGTTCCATGGTGTAATGGTTAGCACTCTGGGCTTTGAATCCAGCGATCTGAGTTCAAGTCTCGGTGGAACCTGTTGTGGGTGACATTGAAATCGGAACCTGTGTATGGAATCGTGGGCTGCTTTCCTTGCGTGCTCTGCTGTGGGCAAAGAAACCTGCTTTTACTCATCAGCCTTTCTAGGACCTGCAAGATATCACCCACTACTGCAGACGATTGAGTGTACAGCAGACATGCGTGTATTGTATGACAGAGGTTCCTGCGTCGTCAAAATACCCGGAACACCTCCTCCGAGTTCAACGTCTTGCACGGCTCTAAGGGTAACAAACGGGGTGTGGGAAAAAAGGCCACACTTCCCTGACCGGGAATCGAACCCGGGCCGCGGCGGTGAGAGCGCCGAATCCTAACCACTAGACCACCAGGGACACGGGGAAAAGCCCTCTCCCGTCTGTGGCGTGCCCGCAGTGCGACCGACGTCGGCTCTGAAAGCGGGGCCAAGCTCGGCAATCTTGAATTGAGACAGAGACTCATCCACCAGCGATTTTAAAACTGCAGTAACCCGTTGAAGACACGACCCCGCCTGCCGTCGTCACTTAGATCTAACCCGCAAAAGAATCACTGCTACAACAGCTTCCGCGACACAATGGTCAGCCAACTGGGGGAGGAACTGTGTTGTGAAAAACTGGAAAGACACAACAGGGAAACCCACGAGGTTCAGTGTCATACAGACTAGTGTCGCTTGACAGACAAAACTTGCAGTACAAGATTTCTAAAGATTCTTCACAATCACAGGAGTTACAGCCATCACACATCGGTGGGTTAACACTCACACACACAAAGAAAACCACATCGCCCAGCACAAAGAAGAAAACAAGACTTACACCAAGTTGAGAGCACTTTGCCGCTGGGGGAACGGAATCACGACTGTCTTCGATATTGACGCCAGGCTTTCCCTACACAAGGCCAGAACCAGACCGTGAAAAGATGGCTCCGGGATGCCCGCGCTGCTCAGGTCGAGCCCGTTATGCCAAAGCAGCCTGTGGCGGGCAATGAAAACTCAAGCAGCCAGTGTGTCTGCTTCCTGGTCTGCAAAGGCTCTCCAGGAAAATCTCTCTTGCGCTTCTGCTGAACTGCTGCTTCATCTACACAGGGGCCCCCGCCTTCTTAATCAAGGAGTCCAATGGCAGCATTAGTCGCAAGTGCTCGTCAGTTCCCACACAGTCGGGGAGGAGCCCGGGACTTGATGAGGACAACGACAGCCAGCTTGGCATTGTTTTCCTCGGCACCTATCAATTATCACAGCAGGGTGTGACGTCCCCGGGGCGTGGGGTGTGAGTGAGGGACAGGAAGCAAGCAAGAGACAGAGGAAGTCAAGAGCCACCACAACCTGTTGCTTGCCAGTAATCACACAACTATGGCCCTCAGCTGATACCCCTTTACAAGTGGGAGACCCTGCTCCGAGTCCAGCCCGAGTGCAAAAGGAGGGCAAAAGGCCCCAGCGAGATTTGAACTCGCGACCCCTGGTTTACAAGACCAGTGCTCTAACCCCTGAGCTATGGAGCCACAAGGCTCCAGGTCCTGACTCACGCGCACACAAACGTACCGAGTCAAGCAGCTGGCAACATGAGGGAGACACGGTGCCCGGCTCAGCTACACAGCGGAGAGAGCAGAGAAAGGACGCCACGGCGAAGCTGAAGTCTTGCACAGGCCCATGGAAGACACCGAAGATCACCAAGGGAATCGACAGTCGCCCCGGCTCTTGTGTGGTTCCATGGTGTAATGGTTAGCACTCTGGACTCTGAATCCAGCGATCCGAGTTCAAATCTCGGTGGAACCTTTCGTGGGTGACATTGGAATTGGTGTCTGGAATGCCAAACGGGAATTCCCGCTGAAATAAACGGGGTGGGGGGAAAAAAGCCACGCTTCCCTGACCAGGAACCGAACCTGGGCCGCAGTGGTGAGAGCGCCGAATCCTAACCACTAGACCAGCAGGGACACAGGGAAAGGCCCTCTCCCATCTGTGGCGTGCCCGCAGCGCGACCGACGTCGGCTCTTAAAGCGGGGCCAAGCTCGGCAATCTTTAATTGAGACAGAGACTCATCCACCCGCGATTTTAAAACTGCAGTAACGCGTTGAAGACACGACCCCGCCTGCCGTCGTCACTTAGATCTAACCTGTAAAAGAATCACTGCTACAACAGCTTCCGCGACGCAATGGTCAGCCACCTGGGGGAGGAACTGTGTTGTGAAAAACTGGAAAAACACAACAGGGAAACCCACGAGGTTCAGTGTCATACAGACTAGTGTCGCTTGACAGACAAAACTTGCAGTACAAGATTTCTAAAGATTCTTCACAATCACAGGAGTTACAGCCATCACACATCGGTGGGTTAACACTCACACACACAAAGAAAACCACATCGCCCAGCACAAAGAAGAAAACAAGACTTACACCAAGTTGAGAGCACTTTGCCGCTGGGGGAACGGAATAACAACTATCTTCGATATTGACGCCAGGCTTTCCCTACACAAGGCCAGAACCAGACCGTGAAAAGATGGCTCCGGGATGCCCGCGCTGCTCAGGTCGAGCCCGTTATGCCAAAGCAGCCTGTGGCGGGCAATGAAAACTCAAGCAGCCAGTGTGTCTGCTTCCTGGTCTGCAAAGGCTCTCCAGGAAAATCTCTCTTGCGCTTCTGCTGAACTGCTGCTTCATCTACACAGGGGCCCCCGCCTTCTTAATCAAGGAGTCCAATGGCAGCATTAGTCGCAAGTGCTCGTCAGTTCCCACACAGTCGGGGAGGAGCCCGGGACTTGATGAGGACAACGACAGCCAGCTTGGCATTGTTTTCCTCGGCACCTATCAATTATCACAGCAGGGTGTGACATCCCCGGGGCGTGGGGTGTGAGTGAGGGACAGGAAGCAAGCAAGAGACAGAGGAAGTCAAGAGCCACCACAACCTGTTGCTTGCCAGTAATCACACAACTATGGCCCTCAGCTGATACCCCTTTACAAGTGGGAGACCCTGCTCCGAGTCCAGCCCGAGTGCAAAAGGAGGGCAAAAGGCCCCAGCGAGATTTGAACTCGCGACCCCTGGTTTACAAGACCAGTGCTCTAACCCCTGAGCTATGGAGCCACAAGGCTCCAGGTCCTGACTCACGCGCACACAAACGTACCGAGTCAAGCAGCTGGCAACATGAGGGAGACACGGTGCCCGGCTCAGCTACACAGCGGAGAGAGCAGAGAAAGGACGCCACGGCGAAGCTGAAGTCTTGCACAGGCCCATGGAAGACACCGAAGATCACCAAGGGAATCGACAGTCGCCCCGGCTCTCGTGTGGTTCCATGGTGTAATGGTTAGCACTCTGGACTCTGAATCCAGCGATCCGAGTTCAAATCTCGGTGGAACCTTTTGTGGGTGACATTGGAATTGGTGTCTGGAATGCCAAACGGGAATTCCCGCTGAAATAAACGGGGTGGGGGGAAAAAAGCCACGCTTCCCTGACCAGGAACCGAACCTGGGCCGCAGCGGTGAGAGCGCCGAATCCAAACCACTAGACCACCAGGGACGCAGGGAAAGGCCCTCTCCCATCTGCGGCGTGCCCGCAGCGCGACCGACGTCGGCTCTTAAAGCGGGGCCAAGCTCGGCAATCTTTAATTGAGACAGAGACTCATCCACCCGCGATTTTAAAACTGCAGTAACGCGTTGAAGACACGACCCCGCCTGCCGTCGTCACTTAGATCTAACCTGTAAAAGAATCACTGCTACAACAGCTTCCGCGACGCAATGGTCAGCCACCTGGGGGAGGAACCGTGGTGTGAATGACTGGAAGGACACAACAGTGAAACCCACGAGGTTCAGTGTCATACAGACTAGTTTAACTTGACAGAAAATGAAATCACAAGTAGCCAGTGTGTCTGTAAAGGCTCTCCAGGAAAATCTCTCTCACGCTTCTGCTGAACTGCTGCTTCATCTACGCAGGGGCCCCCGCCTTCTTAATCAAGGAGTCCAATGGCAGCATTTGTCGCAAGTGCTCGTCAGTTCCCACACAGTCGGGGAAGAGCCCGGGACTTGATGAGGACAACGACAGCCAGCTTGGCATTGTTTTCCTCGGCACCTATCAATTATCACAGCAGGGTATGACGTCCCCGGGGCGTGGGGTGTGAGTGAGGGACAGGAAGCAGGCAAGAGACAGAGAAAGCCAAGAGCCACCACACCCTGTTGCTTGCCAGTATTCACACAATTACGGCCCTCAGCTGATACCCCTTTACAAGCGGGAGACCCTGCTCCGCGTCCAGCCCGAGTGCAAAAGGCCCCAGCGAGATTTGAACTCGCGACCACTGGTTTACAAGACCAGTGCTCTAACCCCTGAGCTATGGAGCCACAAGGCTCCAGACCCTGACTCACGCACACACAAACGTACCGAGTCACGCAGCTGGCTACATGTGGGAGACACGGTGCCCGGCTCAGCTACACAATGGAGAAAGCAAAGAAAGGACGCCACGGCGAAGCTGAAGTCTTGCACAGGCCCATGGAAGTCGCCCCAGCTCTCGTGTGGTTCCATGGTGTAATGGTTAGCACTCTGGGCTTTGAATCCAGCGATCCGAGTTCAAGTCTCGGTGGAACCTGTTGTGGGTGACATTGAAATCGAAACCTGTGTATGGAATCGTGGGCTGCTTTCCTTGTGTGCTCTGCTGTGGGCAAAGAAACCTGCTTTTACTCATCAGCCTTTCTAGGACCTGCAAGATATCACCCACTACTGCAGACGATTGAGTGTACAGCAGACATGCGTGTATTGTATGACAGAGGTTCCTGCGTCGTCAAAATACCCGGAACACCTCCTCCGAGTTCAACGTCTTGCACGGCTCTAAGGGTAACAAACGGGGTGTGGGAAAAAAGGCCACACTTCCCTGACCGGGAATCGAACCCGGGCCGCGGCGGTGAGAGCGCCGAATCCTAACCACTAGACCACCAGGGACACGGGGAAAAGCCCTCTCCCGTCTGTGGCGTGCCCGCAGCGCGACCGACGTCGGCTCTGAAAGCGGGGCCAAGCTCGGCAATCTTGAATTGAGACAGAGACTCATCCACCAGCGATTTTAAAACTGCAGTAACCCGTTGAAGACACGACCCCGCCTGCCGTCGTCACTTAGATCTAACCCGCAAAAGAATCACTGCTACAACAGCTTCCGCGACACAATGGTGTTGTGAAAAACTGGAAAGACACAACAGGGAAACCCACGAGGTTCAGTGTCATACAGACTAGTGTCGCTTGACAGACAAAACTTGCAGTACAAGATTTCTAAAGATTCTTCACAATCACAGGAGTTACACCCATTACACATCGGTGGGTTAACACTCACACACACAAAGAAAACCACATCGCCCAGCACAAAGAAGAAAACAAGACTTACACCAAGTTGAGAGCACTTTGCCGCTGGGGGAACGGAATCACGACTGTCTTCGATATTGACGCCAGGCTTTCCCTACACAAGGCCAGAACCAGACCGTGAAAAGATGGCTCCGGGATGCCCAGGCTGCTCAGGTCGAGCCCGTTATGCCAAAGCAGCCTGTGGCGGGCAATGAAAACTCAAGCAGCCAGTGTGTCTGCTTCCTGGTCTGCAAAGGCTCTCCAGGAAAATCTCTCTTGCGCTTCTGCTGAACTGCTGCTTCATCTACACAGGGGCCCCCGCCTTCTTAATCAAGGAGTCCAATGGCAGCATTAGTCGCAAGTGCTCGTCAGTTCCCACACAGTCGGGGAGGAGCCCGGGACTTGATGAGGACAACGACAGCCAGCTTGGCATTGTTTTCCTCGGCACCTATCAATTATCACAGCAGGTTGTGACGTCCCCGGGGCGTGGGGTGTGAGTGAGGGACAGGAAGCAAGGAAGAGACAGAGGAAGTCAAGAGCCACCACACCCTGTTGCTTGCCAGTAATCACACAACTATGGCCCTCAGCTGATACCCCTTTACAAGTGGGAGACCCTGCTCCGAGTCCAGCCCGAGTGCAAAAGGAGGGCAAAAGGCCCCAGCGAGATTTGAACTCGCGACCCCTGGTTTACAAGACCAGTGCTCTAACCCCTGAGCTATGGAGCCACAAGGCTCCAGGTCCTGACTCACGCGCACACAAACGTACCGAGTCAAGCAGCTGGCAACATGAGGGAGACACGGTGCCCGGCTCAGCTACACAGCGGAGAGAGCAGAGAAAGGACGCCACGGCGAAGCTGAAGTCTTGCACAGGCCCATGGAAGACACCGAAGATCACCAAGGGAATCGACAGTCGCCCCGGCTCTTGTGTGGTTCCATGGTGTAATGGTTAGCACTCTGGACTCTGAATCCAGCGATCCGAGTTCAAATCTCGGTGGAACCTTTTGTGGGTGACATTGGAATTGGTGTCTGGAATGCCAAACGGGAATTCCCGCTGAAATAAACGGGGTGGGGGGAAAAAAGCCACGCTTCCCTGACCAGGAACCGAACCTGGGCCGCAGCGGTGAGAGCGCCGAATCCAAACCACTAGACCACCAGGGACGCAGGGAAAGGCCCTCTCCCATCTGTGGCGTGCCCGCAGCGCGACCAACGTCGGCTCTTAAAGCGGGGCCAAGCTCGGCAATCTTTAATTGAGACAGAGACTCATCCACCCGCGATTTTAAAACTGCAGTAACGCGTTGAAGACACGACCCCGCCTGCCGTCGTCACATAGATCTAACCTGTAAAAGAATCACTGCTACAACAGCTTCCGCGACGCAATGGTCAGCCACCTGGGGGAGGAACCGTGGTGTGAATGACTGGAAGGACACAACAGGGAAACCCACGAGGTTCAGTGTCATACAGACTAGTTTAACTTGACAGAAAATGAAATCACAAGTAGCCAGTGTGTCTGTAAAGGCTCTCCAGGAAAATCTCTCTCACGCTTCTGCTGAACTGCTGCTTCAACTACGCAGGGGCCCCCGCCTTCTTAATCAAGGAGTCCAATGGCAGCATTTGTCGCAAGTGCTCGTCAGTTCCCACACAGTCGGGGAAGAGCCCGGGACTTGATGAGGACAACGACAGCCAGCTTGGCATTGTTTTCCTCGGCACCTATCAATTATCACAGCAGGGTATGACGTCCCCGGGGCGTGGGGTGTGAGTGAGGGACAGGAAGCAGGCAAGAGACAGAGAAAGCCAAGAGCCACCACACCCTGTTGCTTGCCAGTATTCACACAATTACGGCCCTCAGCTGATACCCCTTTACAAGCGGGAGACCCTGCTCCGCGTCCAGCCCGAGTGCAAAAGGCCCCAGCGAGATTTGAACTCGCGACCCCTGGTTTACAAGACCAGTGCTCTAACCCCTGAGATGTGGAGCCACAAGGCTCCAGACCCTGACTCACGCACACACAAACGTACCGAGTCACGCAGCTGGCTACATGTGGGAGACACGGTGCCCGGCTCAGCTACACAATGGAGAAAGCCAAGAAAGGACGCCACGGCAAAGCTGAAGTCTTGCACAGGCCCATGGAAGTCGCCCCAGCTCTCGTGTGGTTCCATGGTGTAATGGTTAGCACTCTGGGCTTTGAATCCAGCGATCCGAGTTCAAGTCTCGGTGGAACCTGTTGTGGGTGACATTGAAATCGAAACCTGTGTATGGAATCGTGGGCTGCTTTCCTTGTGTGCTCTGCTGTGGGCAAAGAAACCTGCTTTTACTCATCAGCCTTTCTAGGACCTGCAAGATATCACCCACTACTGCAGACGATTGAGTGTACAGCAGACATGCGTGTATTGTATGACAGAGGTTCCTGCGTCGTCAAAATACCCGGAACACCTCCTCCGAGTTCAACGTCTTGCACGGCTCTAAGGGTAACAAACGGGGTGTGGGAAAAAAGGCCACACTTCCCTGACCGGGAATCGAACCCGGGCCGCGGCGGTGAGAGCGCCGAATCCTAACCACTAGACCACCAGGGACACGGGGAAAAGCCCTCTCCCGTCTGTGGCGTGCCCGCAGTGCGACCGACGTCGGCTCTGAAAGCGGGGCCAAGCTCGGCAATCTTGAATTGAGACAGAGACTCATCCACCAGCGATTTTAAAACTGCAGTAACCCGTTGAAGACACGACCCCGCCTGCCGTCGTCACTTAGATCTAACCCGCAAAAGAATCACTGCTACAACAGCTTCCGCGACACAATGGTGTTGTGAAAAACTGGAAAGACACAACAGGGAAACCCACGAGGTTCAGTGTCATACAGACTAGTGTCGCTTGACAGACAAAACTTGCAGTACAAGATTTCTAAAGATTCTTCACAATCACAGGAGTTACACCCATCACACATCGGTGGGTTAACACTCACACACACAAAGAAAACCACATCGCCCAGCACAAAGAAGAAAACAAGACTTACACCAAGTTGAGAGCACTTTGCCGCTGGGGGAACGGAATCACGACTGTCTTCGATATTGACGCCAGGCTTTCCCTACACAAGGCCAGAACCAGACCGTGAAAAGATGGCTCCGGGATGCCCAGGCTGCTCAGGTCGAGCCCGTTATGCCAAAGCAGCCTGTGGCGGGCAATGAAAACTCAAGCAGCCAGTGTGTCTGCTTCCTGGTCTGCAAAGGCTCTCCAGGAAAATCTCTCTTGCGCTTCTGCTGAACTGCTGCTTCATCTACACAGGGGCCCCCGCCTTCTTAATCAAGGAGTCCAATGGCAGCATTAGTCGCAAGTGCTCGTCAGTTCCCACACAGTCGGGGAGGAGCCCGGGACTTGATGAGGACAACGACAGCCAGCTTGGCATTGTTTTCCTCGGCACCTATCAATTATCACAGCAGGTTGTGACGTCCCCGGGGCGTGGGGTGTGAGTGAGGGACAGGAAGCAAGGAAGAGACAGAGGAAGTCAAGAGCCACCACACCCTGTTGCTTGCCAGTAATCACACAACTATGGCCCTCAGCTGATACCCCTTTACAAGTGGGAGACCCTGCTCCGAGTCCAGCCCGAGTGCAAAAGGAGGGCAAAAGGCCCCAGCAAGATTTGAACTCGCGACCCCTGGTTTACAAGACCAGTGCTCTAACCCCTGAGCTATGGAGCCACAAGGCTCCAGGTCCTGACTCACGCGCACACAAACGTACCGAGTCAAGCAGCTGGCAACATGAGGGAGACACGGTGCCCGGCTCAGCTACACAGCGGAGAGAGCAGAGAAAGGACGCCACGGCGAAGCTGAAGTCTTGCACAGGCCCATGGAAGTCGCCCCAGCTCTCGTGTGGTTCCATGGTGTAATGGTTAGCACTCTGGGCTTTGAATCCAGCGATCCGAGTTCAAGTCTCGGTGGAACCTGTTGTGGGTGACATTGAAATCGGAACCTGTGTATGGAATCGTGGGCTGCTTTCCTTGCGTGCTCTGCTGTGGGCAAAGAAACCTGCTTTTACTCATCAGCCTTTCTAGGACCTGCAAGATATCACCCACTACTGCAGACGATTGAGTGTACAGCAGACATGCGTGTATTTTATGACAGAGGTTCCTGCGTCGTCAAAATACCCGGAACACCTCCTCCGAGTTCAACGTCTTGCACGGCTCTAAGGGTAACAAACGGGGTGTGGGAAAAAAGGCCACACTTCCCTGACCGGGAATCGAACCCGGGCCGCGGCGGTGAGAGCGCCGAATCCTAACCACTAGACCACCAGGGACACGGGGAAAAGCCCTCTCCCGTCTGTGGCGTGCCCGCAGTGCGACCGACGTCGGCTCTGAAAGCGGGGCCAAGCTCGGCAATCTTGAATTGAGACAGAGACTCATCCACCAGCGATTTTAAAACTGCAGTAACCCGTTGAAGACACGACCCCGCCTGCCGTCGTCACTTAGATCTAACCCGCAAAAGAATCACTGCTACAACAGCTTCCGCGACACAATGGTCAGCCAACTGGGGGAGGAACTGTGTTGTGAAAAACTGGAAAGACACAACAGGGAAACCCACGAGGTTCAGTGTCATACAGACTAGTGTCGCTTGACAGACAAAACTTGCAGTACAAGATTTCTAAAGATTCTTCACAATCACAGGAGTTACAGCCATCACACATCGGTGGGTTAACACTCACACACACAAAGAAAACCACATCGCCCAGCACAAAGAAGAAAACAAGACTTACACCAAGTTGAGAGCACTTTGCCGCTGGGGGAACGGAATCACGACTGTCTTCGATATTGACGCCAGGCTTTCCCTACACAAGGCCAGAACCAGACCGTGAAAAGATGGCTCCGGGATGCCCGCGCTGCTCAGGTCGAGCCCGTTATGCCAAAGCAGCCTGTGGCGGGCAATGAAAACTCAAGCAGCCAGTGTGTCTGCTTCCTGGTCTGCAAAGGCTCTCCAGGAAAATCTCTCTTGCGCTTCTGCTGAACTGCTGCTTCATCTACACAGGGGCCCCCGCCTTCTTAATCAAGGAGTCCAATGGCAGCATTAGTCGCAAGTGCTCGTCAGTTCCCACACAGTCGGGGAGGAGCCCGGGACTTGATGAGGACAACGACAGCCAGCTTGGCATTGATTTCCTCGGCACCTATCAATTATCACAGCAGGGTGTGACGTCCCCGGGGCGTGGGGTGTGAGTGAGGGACAGGAAGCAAGCAAGAGACAGAGGAAGTCAAGAGCCACCACACCCTGTTGCTTGCCAGTAATCACACAACTATGGCCCTCAGCTGATACCCCTTTACAAGTGGGAGACCCTGCTCCGAGTCCAGCCCGAGTGCAAAAGGAGGGCAAAAGGCCCCAGCGAGATTTGAACTCGCGACCCCTGGTTTACAAGACCAGTGCTCTAACCCCTGAGCTATAGAGCCACAAGGCTCCAGCTCCTGACTCACGCGCACACAAACGTACCGAGTCAAGCAGCTGGCAACATGAGGGAGACACGGTGCCCGGCTCAGCTACACAGCGGAGAGAGCAGAGAAAGGACGCCACGGCGAAGCTGAAGTCTTGCACAGGCCCATGGAAGTCGCCCCAGCTCTCGTGTGGTTCCATGGTGTAATGGTTAGCACTCTGGGCTTTGAATCCAGCGATCTGAGTTCAAGTCTCGGTGGAACCTGTTGTGGGTGACATTGAAATCGGAACCTGTGTATGGAATCGTGGGCTGCTTTCCTTGCGTGCTCTGCTGTGGGCAAAGAAACCTGCTTTTTTCTCATCAGCCTTTCTAGGACCTGCAAGATATCACCCACTACTGCAGACGATTGAGTGTACAGCAGACATGCGTGTATTTTATGACAGAGGTTCCTGCGTCGTCAAAATACCCGGAACACCTCCTCCGAGTTCAACGTCTTGCACGGCTCTAAGGGTAACAAACGGGGTGTGGGAAAAAAGGCCACACTTCCCTGACCGGGAATCGAACCCGGGCCGCGGCGGTGAGAGCGCCGAATCCTAACCACTAGACCACCAGGGACACGGGGAAAAGCCCTCTCCCGTCTGTGGCGTGCCCGCAGTGCGACCGACGTCGGCTCTGAAAGCGGGGCCAAGCTCGGCAATCTTGAATTGAGACAGAGACTCATCCACCAGCGATTTTAAAACTGCAGTAACCCGTTGAAGACACGACCCCGCCTGCCGTCGTCACTTAGATCTAACCCGCAAAAGAATCACTGCTACAACAGCTTCCGCGACACAATGGTCAGCCAACTGGGGGAGGAACTGTGTTGTGAAAAACTGGAAAGACACAACAGGGAAACCCACGAGGTTCAGTGTCATACAGACTAGTGTCGCTTGACAGACAAAACTTGCAGTACAAGATTTCTAAAGATTCTTCACAATCACAGGAGTTACAGCCATCACACATCGGTGGGTTAACACTCACACACACAAAGAAAACCACATCGCCCAGCACAAAGAAGAAAACAAGACTTACACCAAGTTGAGAGCACTTTGCCGCTGGGGGAACGGAATCACGACTGTCTTCGATATTGACGCCAGGCTTTCCCTACACAAGGCCAGAACCAGACCGTGAAAAGATGGCTCCGGGATGCCCGCGCTGCTCAGGTCGAGCCCGTTATGCCAAAGCAGCCTGTGGCGGGCAATGAAAACTCAAGCAGCCAGTGTGTCTGCTTCCTGGTCTGCAAAGGCTCTCCAGGAAAATCTCTCTTGCGCTTCTGCTGAACTGCTGCTTCATCTACACAGGGGCCCCCGCCTTCTTAATCAAGGAGTCCAATGGCAGCATTAGTCGCAAGTGCTCGTCAGTTCCCACACAGTCGGGGAGGAGCCCGGGACTTGATGAGGACAACGACAGCCAGCTTGGCATTGATTTCCTCGGCACCTATCAATTATCACAGCAGGGTGTGACGTCCCCGGGGCGTGGGGTGTGAGTGAGGGACAGGAAGCAAGCAAGAGACAGAGGAAGTCAAGAGCCACCACACCCTGTTGCTTGCCAGTAATCACACAACTATGGCCCTCAGCTGATACCCCTTTACAAGTGGGAGACCCTGCTCCGAGTCCAGCCCGAGTGCAAAAGGAGGGCAAAAGGCCCCAGCGAGATTTGAACTCGCGACCCCTGGTTAACAAGACCAGTGCTCTAACCCCTGAGCTATAGAGCCACAAGGCTCCAGGTCCTGACTCACGCGCACACAAACGTACCGAGTCAAGCAGCTGGCAACATGAGGGAGACACGGTGCCCGGCTCAGCTACACAGCGGAGAGAGCAGAGAAAGGACGCCACGGCGAAGCTGAAGTCTTGCACAGGCCCATGGAAGTCGCCCCAGCTCTCGTGTGGTTCCATGGTGTAATGGTTAGCACTCTGGGCTTTGAATCCAGCGATCCGAGTTCAAGTCTCGGTGGAACCTGTTGTGGGTGACATTGAAATCGGAACCTGTGTATGGAATCGTGGGCTGCTTTCCTTGCGTGCTCTGCTGTGGGCAAAGAAACCTGCTTTTACTCATCAGCCTTTCTAGGACCTGCAAGATATCACCCACTACTGCAGACGATTGAGTGTACAGCAGACATGCGTGTATTTTATGACAGAGGTTCCTGCGTCGTCAAAATACCCGGAACACCTCCTCCGAGTTCAACGTTTTGCACGGCTCTAAGGGTAACAAACGGGGTGTGGGAAAAAAGGCCACACTTCCCTGACCGGGAATCGAACCCGGGCCGCGGCAGTGAGAGCGCCGAATCCTAACCACTAGACCACCAGGGACACGGGGAAAAGCCCTCTCCCGTCTGTGGCGTGCCCGCAGTGCGACCGACGTCGGCTCTGAAAGCGGGGCCAAGCTCGGCAATCTTGAATTGAGACAGAGACTCATCCACCAGCGATTTTAAAACTGCAGTAACCCGTTGAAGACACGACCCCGCCTGCCGTCGTCACTTAGATCTAACCCGCAAAAGAATCACTGCTACAACAGCTTCCGCGACACAATGGTCAGCCAACTGGGGGAGGAACTGTGTTGTGAAAAACTGGAAAGACACAACAGGGAAACCCACGAGGTTCAGTGTCATACAGACTAGTGTCGCTTGACAGACAAAACTTGCAGTACAAGATTTCTAAAGATTCTTCACAATCACAGGAGTTACAGCCATCACACATCGGTGGGTTAACACTCACACACACAAAGAAAACCACATCGCCCAGCACAAAGAAGAAAACAAGACTTACACCAAGTTGAGAGCACTTTGCCGCTGGGGGAACGGAATCACGACTGTCTTCGATATTGACGCCAGGCTTTCCCTACACAAGGCCAGAACCAGACCGTGAAAAGATGGCTCCGGGATGCCCGCGCTGCTCAGGTCGAGCCCGTTATGCCAAAGCAGCCTGTGGCGGGCAATGAAAACTCAAGCAGCCAGTGTGTCTGCTTCCTGGTCTGCAAAGGCTCTCCAGGAAAATCTCTCTTGCGCTTCTGCTGAACTGCTGCTTCATCTACACAGGGGCCCCCGCCTTCTTAATCAAGGAGTCCAATGGCAGCATTAGTCGCAAGTGCTCGTCAGTTCCCACACAGTCGGGGAGGAGCCCGGGACTTGATGAGGACAACGACAGCCAGCTTGGCATTGATTTCCTCGGCACCTATCAATTATCACAGCAGGGTGTGACGTCCCCGGGGCGTGGGGTGTGAGTGAGGGACAGGAAGCAAGCAAGAGACAGAGGAAGTCAAGAGCCACCACACCCTGTTGCTTGCCAGTAATCACACAACTATGGCCCTCAGCTGATACCCCTTTACAAGTGGGAGACCCTGCTCCGAGTCCAGCCCGAGTGCAAAAGGAGGGCAAAAGGCCCCAGCGAGATTTGAACTCGCGATCCCTGGTTTACAAGACCAGTGCTCTAACCCCTGAGCTATAGAGCCACAAGGCTCCAGCTCCTGACTCACGCGCACACAAACGTACCGAGTCAAGCAGCTGGCAACATGAGGGAGACACGGTGCCCGGCTCAGCTACACAGCGGAGAGAGCAGAGAAAGGACGCCACGGCGAAGCTGAAGTCTTGCACAGGCCCATGGAAGTCGCCCCAGCTCTCGTGTGGTTCCATGGTGTAATGGTTAGCACTCTGGGCTTTGAATCCAGCGATCCGAGTTCAAGTCTCGGTGGAACCTGTTGTGGGTGACATTGAAATCGGAACCTGTGTATGGAATCGTGGGCTGCTTTCCTTGCGTGCTCTGCTGTGGGCAAAGAAACCTGCTTTTTTCTCATCAGCCTTTCTAGGACCTGCAAGATATCACCCACTACTGCAGACGATTGAGTGTACAGCAGACATGCGTGTATTTTATGACAGAGGTTCCTGCGTCGTCAAAATACCCGGAACACCTCCTCCGAGTTCAACGTCTTGCACGGCTCTAAGGGTAACAAACGGGGTGTGGGAAAAAAGGCCACACTTCCCTGACCGGGAATCGAACCCGGGCCGCGGCGGTGAGAGCGCCGAATCCTAACCACTAGACCACCAGGGACACGGGGAAAAGCCCTCTCCCGTCTGTGGCGTGCCCGCAGTGCGACCGACGTCGGCTCTGAAAGCGGGGCCAAGCTCGGCAATCTTGAATTGAGACAGAGACTCATCCACCAGCGATTTTAAAACTGCAGTAACCCGTTGAAGACACGACCCCGCCTGCCGTCGTCACTTAGATCTAACCCGCAAAAGAATCACTGCTACAACAGCTTCCGCGACACAATGGTCAGCCAACTGGGGGAGGAACTGTGTTGTGAAAAACTGGAAAGACACAACAGGGAAACCCACGAGGTTCAGTGTCATACAGACTAGTGTCGCTTGACAGACAAAACTTGCAGTACAAGATTTCTAAAGATTCTTCACAATCACAGGAGTTACAGCCATCACACATCGGTGGGTTAACACTCACACACACAAAGAAAACCACATCGCCCAGCACAAAGAAGAAAACAAGACTTACACCAAGTTGAGAGCACTTTGCCGCTGGGGGAACGGAATCACGACTGTCTTCGATATTGACGCCAGGCTTTCCCTACACAAGGCCAGAACCAGACCGTGAAAAGATGGCTCCGGGATGCCCGCGCTGCTCAGGTCGAGCCCGTTATGCCAAAGCAGCCTGTGGCGGGCAATGAAAACTCAAGCAGCCAGTGTGTCTGCTTCCTGGTCTGCAAAGGCTCTCCAGGAAAATCTCTCTTGCGCTTCTGCTGAACTGCTGCTTCATCTACACAGGGGCCCCCGCCTTCTTAATCAAGGAGTCCAATGGCAGCATTAGTCGCAAGTGCTCGTCAGTTCCCACACAGTCGGGGAGGAGCCCGGGACTTGATGAGGACAACGACAGCCAGCTTGGCATTGATTTCCTCGGCACCTATCAATTATCACAGCAGGGTGTGACGTCCCCGGGGCGTGGGGTGTGAGTGAGGGACAGGAAGCAAGCAAGAGACAGAGGAAGTCAAGAGCCACCACACCCTGTTGCTTGCCAGTAATCACACAACTATGGCCCTCAGCTGATACCCCTTTACAAGTGGGAGACCCTGCTCCGAGTCCAGCCCGAGTGCAAAAGGAGGGCAAAAGGCCCCAGCGAGATTTGAACTCGCGACCCCTGGTTAACAAGACCAGTGCTCTAACCCCTGAGCTATAGAGCCACAAGGCTCCAGGTCCTGACTCACGCGCACACAAACGTACCGAGTCAAGCAGCTGGCAACATGAGGGAGACACGGTGCCCGGCTCAGCTACACAGCGGAGAGAGCAGAGAAAGGACGCCACGGCGAAGCTGAAGTCTTGCACAGGCCCATGGAAGTCGCCCCAGCTCTCGTGTGGTTCCATGGTGTAATGGTTAGCACTCTGGGCTTTGAATCCAGCGATCCGAGTTCAAGTCTCGGTGGAACCTGTTGTGGGTGACATTGAAATCGGAACCTGTGTATGGAATCGTGGGCTGCTTTCCTTGCGTGCTCTGCTGTGGGCAAAGAAACCTGCTTTTACTCATCAGCCTTTCTAGGACCTGCAAGATATCACCCACTACTGCAGACGATTGAGTGTACAGCAGACATGCGTGTATTTTATGACAGAGGTTCCTGCGTCGTCAAAATACCCGGAACACCTCCTCCGAGTTCAACGTTTTGCACGGCTCTAAGGGTAACAAACGGGGTGTGGGAAAAAAGGCCACACTTCCCTGACCGGGAATCGAACCCGGGCCGCGGCAGTGAGAGCGCCGAATCCTAACCACTAGACCACCAGGGACACGGGGAAAAGCCCTCTCCCGTCTGTGGCGTGCCCGCAGTGCGACCGACGTCGGCTCTGAAAGCGGGGCCAAGCTCGGCAATCTTGAATTGAGACAGAGACTCATCCACCAGCGATTTTAAAACTGCAGTAACCCGTTGAAGACACGACCCCGCCTGCCGTCGTCACTTAGATCTAACCCGCAAAAGAATCACTGCTACAACAGCTTCCGCGACACAATGGTCAGCCAACTGGGGGAGGAACTGTGTTGTGAAAAACTGGAAAGACACAACAGGGAAACCCACGAGGTTCAGTGTCATACAGACTAGTGTCGCTTGACAGACAAAACTTGCAGTACAAGATTTCTAAAGATTCTTCACAATCACAGGAGTTACAGCCATCACACATCGGTGGGTTAACACTCACACACACAAAGAAAACCACATCGCCCAGCACAAAGAAGAAAACAAGACTTACACCAAGTTGAGAGCACTTTGCCGCTGGGGGAACGGAATCACGACTGTCTTCGATATTGACGCCAGGCTTTCCCTACACAAGGCCAGAACCAGACCGTGAAAAGATGGCTCCGGGATGCCCGCGCTGCTCAGGTCGAGCCCGTTATGCCAAAGCAGCCTGTGGCGGGCAATGAAAACTCAAGCAGCCAGTGTGTCTGCTTCCTGGTCTGCAAAGGCTCTCCAGGAAAATCTCTCTTGCGCTTCTGCTGAACTGCTGCTTCATCTACACAGGGGCCCCCGCCTTCTTAATCAAGGAGTCCAATGGCAGCATTAGTCGCAAGTGCTCGTCAGTTCCCACACAGTCGGGGAGGAGCCCGGGACTTGATGAGGACAACGACAGCCAGCTTGGCATTGATTTCCTCGGCACCTATCAATTATCACAGCAGGGTGTGACGTCCCCGGGGCGTGGGGTGTGAGTGAGGGACAGGAAGCAAGCAAGAGACAGAGGAAGTCAAGAGCCACCACACCCTGTTGCTTGCCAGTAATCACACAACTATGGCCCTCAGCTGATACCCCTTTACAAGTGGGAGACCCTGCTCCGAGTCCAGCCCGAGTGCAAAAGGAGGGCAAAAGGCCCCAGCGAGATTTGAACTCGCGATCCCTGGTTTACAAGACCAGTGCTCTAACCCCTGAGCTATAGAGCCACAAGGCTCCAGCTCCTGACTCACGCGCACACAAACGTACCGAGTCAAGCAGCTGGCAACATGAGGGAGACACGGTGCCCGGCTCAGCTACACAGCGGAGAGAGCAGAGAAAGGACGCCACGGCGAAGCTGAAGTCTTGCACAGGCCCATGGAAGTCGCCCCAGCTCTCGTGTGGTTCCATGGTGTAATGGTTAGCACTCTGGGCTTTGAATCCAGCGATCCGAGTTCAAGTCTCGGTGGAACCTGTTGTGGGTGACATTGAAATCGGAACCTGTGTATGGAATCGTGGGCTGCTTTCCTTGCGTGCTCTGCTGTGGGCAAAGAAACCTGCTTTTTTCTCATCAGCCTTTCTAGGACCTGCAAGATATCACCCACTACTGCAGACGATTGAGTGTACAGCAGACATGCGTGTATTTTATGACAGAGGTTCCTGCGTCGTCAAAATACCCGGAACACCTCCTCCGAGTTCAACGTCTTGCACGGCTCTAAGGGTAACAAACGGGGTGTGGGAAAAAAGGCCACACTTCCCTGACCGGGAATCGAACCCGGGCCGCGGCGGTGAGAGCGCCGAATCCTAACCACTAGACCACCAGGGACACGGGGAAAAGCCCTCTCCCGTCTGTGGCGTGCCCGCAGTGCGACCGACGTCGGCTCTGAAAGCGGGGCCAAGCTCGGCAATCTTGAATTGAGACAGAGACTCATCCACCAGCGATTTTAAAACTGCAGTAACCCGTTGAAGACACGACCCCGCCTGCCGTCGTCACTTAGATCTAACCCGCAAAAGAATCACTGCTACAACAGCTTCCGCGACACAATGGTCAGCCAACTGGGGGAGGAACTGTGTTGTGAAAAACTGGAAAGACACAACAGGGAAACCCACGAGGTTCAGTGTCATACAGACTAGTGTCGCTTGACAGACAAAACTTGCAGTACAAGATTTCTAAAGATTCTTCACAATCACAGGAGTTACAGCCATCACACATCGGTGGGTTAACACTCACACACACAAAGAAAACCACATCGCCCAGCACAAAGAAGAAAACAAGACTTACACCAAGTTGAGAGCACTTTGCCGCTGGGGGAACGGAATCACGACTGTCTTCGATATTGACGCCAGGCTTTCCCTACACAAGGCCAGAACCAGACCGTGAAAAGATGGCTCCGGGATGCCCGCGCTGCTCAGGTCGAGCCCGTTATGCCAAAGCAGCCTGTGGCGGGCAATGAAAACTCAAGCAGCCAGTGTGTCTGCTTCCTGGTCTGCAAAGGCTCTCCAGGAAAATCTCTCTTGCGCTTCTGCTGAACTGCTGCTTCATCTACACAGGGGCCCCCGCCTTCTTAATCAAGGAGTCCAATGGCAGCATTAGTCGCAAGTGCTCGTCAGTTCCCACACAGTCGGGGAGGAGCCCGGGACTTGATGAGGACAACGACAGCCAGCTTGGCATTGATTTCCTCGGCACCTATCAATTATCACAGCAGGGTGTGACGTCCCCGGGGCGTGGGGTGTGAGTGAGGGACAGGAAGCAAGCAAGAGACAGAGGAAGTCAAGAGCCACCACACCCTGTTGCTTGCCAGTAATCACACAACTATGGCCCTCAGCTGATACCCCTTTACAAGTGGGAGACCCTGCTCCGAGTCCAGCCCGAGTGCAAAAGGAGGGCAAAAGGCCCCAGCGAGATTTGAACTCGCGACCCCTGGTTAACAAGACCAGTGCTCTAACCCCTGAGCTATAGAGCCACAAGGCTCCAGGTCCTGACTCACGCGCACACAAACGTACCGAGTCAAGCAGCTGGCAACATGAGGGAGACACGGTGCCCGGCTCAGCTACACAGCGGAGAGAGCAGAGAAAGGACGCCACGGCGAAGCTGAAGTCTTGCACAGGCCCATGGAAGTCGCCCCAGCTCTCGTGTGGTTCCATGGTGTAATGGTTAGCACTCTGGGCTTTGAATCCAGCGATCCGAGTTCAAGTCTCGGTGGAACCTGTTGTGGGTGACATTGAAATCGGAACCTGTGTATGGAATCGTGGGCTGCTTTCCTTGCGTGCTCTGCTGTGGGCAAAGAAACCTGCTTTTACTCATCAGCCTTTCTAGGACCTGCAAGATATCACCCACTACTGCAGACGATTGAGTGTACAGCAGACATGCGTGTATTTTATGACAGAGGTTCCTGCGTCGTCAAAATACCCGGAACACCTCCTCCGAGTTCAACGTTTTGCACGGCTCTAAGGGTAACAAACGGGGTGTGGGAAAAAAGGCCACACTTCCCTGACCGGGAATCGAACCCGGGCCGCGGCGGTGAGAGCGCCGAATCCTAACCACTAGACCACCAGGGACACGGGGAAAAGCCCTCTCCCGTCTGTGGCGTGCCCGCAGTGCGACCGACGTCGGCTCTGAAAGCGGGGCCAAGCTCGGCAATCTTGAATTGAGACAGAGACTCATCCACCAGCGATTTTAAAACTGCAGTAACCCGTTGAAGACACGACCCCGCCTGCCGTCGTCACTTAGATCTAACCCGCAAAAGAATCACTGCTACAACAGCTTCCGCGACACAATGGTCAGCCAACTGGGGGAGGAACTGTGTTGTGAAAAACTGGAAAGACACAACAGGGAAACCCACGAGGTTCAGTGTCATACAGACTAGTGTCGCTTGACAGACAAAACTTGCAGTACAAGATTTCTAAAGATTCTTCACAATCACAGGAGTTACAGCCATCACACATCGGTGGGTTAACACTCACACACACAAAGAAAACCACATCGCCCAGCACAAAGAAGAAAACAAGACTTACACCAAGTTGAGAGCACTTTGCCGCTGGGGGAACGGAATCACGACTGTCTTCGATATTGACGCCAGGCTTTCCCTACACAAGGCCAGAACCAGACCGTGAAAAGATGGCTCCGGGATGCCCGCGCTGCTCAGGTCGAGCCCGTTATGCCAAAGCAGCCTGTGGCGGGCAATGAAAACTCAAGCAGCCAGTGTGTCTGCTTCCTGGTCTGCAAAGGCTCTCCAGGAAAATCTCTCTTGCGCTTCTGCTGAACTGCTGCTTCATCTACACAGGGGCCCCCGCCTTCTTAATCAAGGAGTCCAATGGCAGCATTAGTCGCAAGTGCTCGTCAGTTCCCACACAGTCGGGGAGGAGCCCGGGACTTGATGAGGACAACGACAGCCAGCTTGGCATTGATTTCCTCGGCACCTATCAATTATCACAGCAGGGTGTGACGTCCCCGGGGCGTGGGGTGTGAGTGAGGGACAGGAAGCAAGCAAGAGACAGAGGAAGTCAAGAGCCACCACACCCTGTTGTTGCCAGTAATCACACAACTATGGCCCTCAGCTGATACCCCTTTACAAGTGGGAGACCCTGCTCCGAGTCCAGCCCGAGTGCAAAAGGAGGGCAAAAGGCCCCAGCGAGATTTGAACTCGCGATCCCTGGTTTACAAGACCAGTGCTCTAACCCCTGAGCTATAGAGCCACAAGGCTCCAGGTCCTGACTCACGCGCACACAAACGTACCGAGTCAAGCAGCTGGCAACATGAGGGAGACACGGTGCCCGGCTCAGCTACACAGCGGAGAGAGCAGAGAAAGGACGCCACGGCAGAGCTGAAGTCTTGCACAGGCCCATGGAAGTCGCCCCAGCTCTCGTGTGGTTCCATGGTGTAATGGTTAGCACTCTGGGCTTTGAATCCAGCGATCCGAGTTCAAGTCTCGGTGGAACCTGTTGTGGGTGACATTGAAATCGGAACCTGTGTATGGAATCGTGGGCTGCTTTCCTTGCGTGCTCTGCTGTGGGCAAAGAAACCTGCTTTTACTCATCAGCCTTTCTAGGACCTGCAAGATATCACCCACTACTGCAGACGATTGAGTGTACAGCAGACATGCGTGTATTTTATGACAGAGGTTCCTGCGTCGTCAAAATACCCGGAACACCTCCTCCGAGTTCAACGTCTTGCACGGCTCTAAGGGTAACAAACGGGGTGTGGGAAAAAAGGCCACACTTCCCTGACCGGGAATCGAACCCGGGCCGCGGCGGTGAGAGCGCCGAATCCTAACCACTAGACCACCAGGGACACGGGGAAAAGCCCTCTCCCGTCTGTGGCGTGCCCGCAGTGCGACCGACGTCGGCTCTGAAAGCGGGGCCAAGCTCGGCAATCTTGAATTGAGACAGAGACTCATCCACCAGCGATTTTAAAACTGCAGTAACCCGTTGAAGACACGACCCCGCCTGCCGTCGTCACTTAGATCTAACCCGCAAAAGAATCACTGCTACAACAGCTTCCGCGACACAATGGTCAGCCAACTGGGGGAGGAACTGTGTTGTGAAAAACTGGAAAGACACAACAGGGAAACCCACGAGGTTCAGTGTCATACAGACTAGTGTCGCTTGACAGACAAAACTTGCAGTACAAGATTTCTAAAGATTCTTCACAATCACAGGAGTTACAGCCATCACACATCGGTGGGTTAACACTCACACACACAAAGAAAACCACATCGCCCAGCACAAAGAAGAAAACAAGACTTACACCAAGTTGAGAGCACTTTGCCGCTGGGGGAACGGAATCACGACTGTCTTCGATATTGACGCCAGGCTTTCCCTACACAAGGCCAGAACCAGACCGTGAAAAGATGGCTCCGGGATGCCCGCGCTGCTCAGGTCGAGCCCGTTATGCCAAAGCAGCCTGTGGCGGGCAATGAAAACTCAAGCAGCCAGTGTGTCTGCTTCCTGGTCTGCAAAGGCTCTCCAGGAAAGGCTGCTTCATCTACACAGGGGCCCCCGCCTTCTTAATCAAGGAGTCCAATGGCAGCATTAGTCGCAAGTGCTCGTCAGTTCCCACACAGTCGGGGAGGAGCCCGGGACTTGATGAGGACAACGACAGCCAGCTTGGCATTGTTTTCCTCGGCACCTATCAATTATCACAGCAGGGTGTGACGTCCCCGGGGCGTGGGGTGTGAGTGAGGGACAGGAAGCAAGCAAGAGACAGAGGAAGTCAAGAGCCACCACAACCTGTTGCTTGCCAGTAATCACACAACTATGGCCCTCAGCTGATACCCCTTTACAAGTGGGAGACCCTGCTCCGAGTCCAGCCCGAGTGCAAAAGGAGGGCAAAAGGCCCCAGCGAGATTTGAACTCGCGACCCCTGGTTTACAAGACCAGTGCTCTAACCCCTGAGCTATAGAGCCACAAGGCTCCAGGTCCTGACTCACGCGCACACAAACGTACCGAGTCAAGCAGCTGGCAACATGAGGGAGACACGGTGCCCGGCTCAGCTACACAGCGGAGAGAGCAGAGAAAGGACGCCACGGCGAAGCTGAAGTCTTGCACAGGCCCATGGAAGTCGCCCCAGCTCTCGTGTGGTTCCATGGTGTAATGGTTAGCACTCCGGGCTTTGAATCCAGCGATCCGAGTTCAAGTCTCGGTGGAACCTGTTGTGGGTGACATTGAAATCGGAACCTGTGTATGGAATCGTGGGCTGCTTTCCTTGCGTGCTCTGCTGTGGGCAAAGAAACCTGCTTTTACTCATCAGCCTTTCTAGGACCTGCAAGATATCACCCACTACTGCAGACGATTGAGTGTACAGCAGACATGCGTGTATTTTATGACAGAGGTTCCTGCGTCGTCAAAATACCCGGAACACCTCCTCCGAGTTCAACGTCTTGCGCGGCTCTAAGGGTAACAAACGGGGTGTGGGAAAAAAGGCCACACTTCCCTGACCGGGAATCGAACCCGGGCCGCGGCGGTGAGAGCGCCGAATCCTAACCACTAGACCACCAGGGACACGGGGAAAAGCCCTCTCCCGTCTGTGGCGTGCCCGCAGTGCGACCGACGTCGGCTCTGAAAGCGGGGCCAAGCTCGGCAATCTTGAATTGAGACAGAGACTCATCCACCAGCGATTTTAAAACTGCAGTAACCCGTTGAAGACACGACCCCGCCTGCCGTCGTCACTTAGATCTAACCCGCAAAAGAATCACTGCTACAACAGCTTCCGCGACACAATGGTCAGCCAACTGGGGGAGGAACTGTGTTGTGAAAAACTGGAAAGACACAACAGGGAAACCCACGAGGTTCAGTGTCATACAGACTAGTGTCGCTTGACAGACAAAACTTGCAGTACAAGATTTCTAAAGATTCTTCACAATCACAGGAGTTACAGCCATCACACATCGGTGGGTTAACACTCACACACACAAAGAAAACCACATCGCCCAGCACAAAGAAGAAAACAAGACTTACACCAAGTTGAGAGCACTTTGCCGCTGGGGGAACGGAATCACGACTGTCTTCGATATTGACGCCAGGCTTTCCCTACACAAGGCCAGAACCAGACCGTGAAAAGATGGCTCCGGGATGCCCGCGCTGCTCAGGTCGAGCCCGTTATGCCAAAGCAGCCTGTGGCGGGCAATGAAAACTCAAGCAGCCAGTGTGTCTGCTTCCTGGTCTGCAAAGGCTCTCCAGGAAAATCTCTCTTGCGCTTCTGCTGAACTGCTGCTTCATCTACACAGGGGCCCCCGCCTTCTTAATCAAGGAGTCCAATGGCAGCATTAGTCGCAAGTGCTCGTCAGTTCCCACACAGTCGGGGAGGAGCCCGGGACTTGATGAGGACAACGACAGCCAGCTTGGCATTGATTTCCTCGGCACCTATCAATTATCACAGCAGGGTGTGACGTCCCCGGGGCGTGGGGTGTGAGTGAGGGACAGGAAGCAAGCAAGAGACAGAGGAAGTCAAGAGCCACCACACCCTGTTGTTGCCAGTAATCACACAACTATGGCCCTCAGCTGATACCCCTTTACAAGTGGGAGACCCTGCTCCGAGTCCAGCCCGAGTGCAAAAGGAGGGCAAAAGGCCCCAGCGAGATTTGAACTCGCGATCCCTGGTTTACAAGACCAGTGCTCTAACCCCTGAGCTATAGAGCCACAAGGCTCCAGGTCCTGACTCACGCGCACACAAACGTACCGAGTCAAGCAGCTGGCAACATGAGGGAGACACGGTGCCCGGCTCAGCTACACAGCGGAGAGAGCAGAGAAAGGACGCCACGGCGAAGCTGAAGTCTTGCACAGGCCCATGGAAGTCGCCCCAGCTCTCGTGTGGTTCCATGGTGTAATGGTTAGCACTCTGGGCTTTGAATCCAGCGATCCGAGTTCAAGTCTCGGTGGAACCTGTTGTGGGTGACATTGAAATCGGAACCTGTGTATGGAATCGTGGGCTGCTTTCCTTGCGTGCTCTGCTGTGGGCAAAGAAACCTGCTTTTACTCATCAGCCTTTCTAGGACCTGCAAGATATCACCCACTACTGCAGACGATTGAGTGTACAGCAGACATGCGTGTATTTTATGACAGAGGTTCCTGCGTCGTCAAAATACCCGGAACACCTCCTCCGAGTTCAACGTCTTGCACGGCTCTAAGGGTAACAAACGGGGTGTGGGAAAAAAGGCCACACTTCCCTGACCGGGAATCGAACCCGGGCCGCGGCGGTGAGAGCGCCGAATCCTAACCACTAGACCACCAGGGACACGGGGAAAAGCCCTCTCCCGTCTGTGGCGTGCCCGCAGTGCGACCGACGTCGGCTCTGAAAGCGGGGCCAAGCTCGGCAATCTTGAATTGAGACAGAGACTCATCCACCAGCGATTTTAAAACTGCAGTAACCCGTTGAAGACACGACCCCGCCTGCCGTCGTCACTTAGATCTAACCCGCAAAAGAATCACTGCTACAACAGCTTCCGCGACACAATGGTCAGCCAACTGGGGGAGGAACTGTGTTGTGAAAAACTGGAAAGACACAACAGGGAAACCCACGAGGTTCAGTGTCATACAGACTAGTGTCGCTTGACAGACAAAACTTGCAGTACAAGATTTCTAAAGATTCTTCACAATCACAGGAGTTACAGCCATCACACATCGGTGGGTTAACACTCACACACACAAAGAAAACCACATCGCCCAGCACAAAGAAGAAAACAAGACTTACACCAAGTTGAGAGCACTTTGCCGCTGGGGGAACGGAATCACGACTGTCTTCGATATTGACGCCAGGCTTTCCCTACACAAGGCCAGAACCAGACCGTGAAAAGATGGCTCCGGGATGCCCGCGCTGCTCAGGTCGAGCCCGTTATGCCAAAGCAGCCTGTGGCGGGCAATGAAAACTCAAGCAGCCAGTGTGTCTGCTTCCTGGTCTGCAAAGGCTCTCCAGGAAAATCTCTCTTGCGCTTCTGCTGAACTGCTGCTTCATCTACACAGGGGCCCCCGCCTTCTTAATCAAGTAGTCCAATGGCAGCATTAGTCGCAAGTGCTCGTCAGTTCCCACACAGTCGGGGAGGAGCCCGGGACTTGATGAGGACAACGACAGCCAGCTTGGCATTGTTTTCCTCGGCACCTATCAATTATCACAGCAGGGTGTGACGTCCCCGGGGCGTGGGGTGTGAGTGAGGGACAGGAAGCAAGCAAGAGACAGAGGAAGTCAAGAGCCACCACAACCTGTTGCTTGCCAGTAATCACACAACTATGGCCCTCAGCTGATACCCCTTTACAAGTGGGAGACCCTGCTCCGAGTCCAGCCCGAGTGCAAAAGGAGGGCAAAAGGCCCCAGCGAGATTTGAACTCGCGACCCCTGGTTAACAAGACCAGTGCTCTAACCCCTGAGCTATAGAGCCACAAGGCTCCAGGTCCTGACTCACGCGCACACAAACGTACCGAGTCAAGCAGCT
Source organism: Lepisosteus platostomus (assembly GCF_059453375.1). Classification (NCBI taxonomy): domain Eukaryota; kingdom Metazoa; phylum Chordata; class Actinopteri; order Semionotiformes; family Lepisosteidae; genus Lepisosteus; species Lepisosteus platostomus. The sequence goes on along the minus strand of NC_142618.1, from coordinate 15,089,495 downwards.
GGCAACATGAGGGAGACACGGTGCCCGGCTCAGCTACACAGCGGAGAGAGCAGAGAAAGGACGCCACGGCGAAGCTGAAGTCTTGCACAGGCCCATGGAAGTCGCCCCAGCTCTCGTGTGGTTCCATGGTGTAATGGTTAGCACTCTGGGCTTTGAATCCAGCGATCCGAGTTCAAGTCTCGGTGGAACCTGTTGTGGGTGACATTGAAATCGGAACCTGTGTATGGAATCGTGGGCTGCTTTCCTTGCGTGCTCTGCTGTGGGCAAAGAAACCTGCTTTTACTCATCAGCCTTTCTAGGACCTGCAAGATATCACCCACTACTGCAGACGATTGAGTGTACAGCAGACATGCGTGTATTTTATGACAGAGGTTCCTGCGTCGTCAAAATACCCGGAACACCTCCTCCGAGTTCAACGTCTTGCACGGCTCTAAGGGTAACAAACGGGGTGTGGGAAAAAAGGCCACACTTCCCTGACCGGGAATCGAACCCGGGCCGCGGCGGTGAGAGCGCCGAATCCTAACCACTAGACCACCAGGGACACGGGGAAAAGCCCTCTCCCGTCTGTGGCGTGCCCGCAGTGCGACCGACGTCGGCTCTGAAAGCGGGGCCAAGCTCGGCAATCTTGAATTGAGACAGAGACTCATCCACCAGCGATTTTAAAACTGCAGTAACCCGTTGAAGACACGACCCCGCCTGCCGTCGTCACTTAGATCTAACCCGCAAAAGAATCACTGCTACAACAGCTTCCGCGACACAATGGTCAGCCAACTGGGGGAGGAACTGTGTTGTGAAAAACTGGAAAGACACAACAGGGAAACCCACGAGGTTCAGTGTCATACAGACTAGTGTCGCTTGACAGACAAAACTTGCAGTACAAGATTTCTAAAGATTCTTCACAATCACAGGAGTTACAGCCATCACACATCGGTGGGTTAACACTCACACACACAAAGAAAACCACATCGCCCAGCACAAAGAAGAAAACAAGACTTACACCAAGTTGAGAGCACTTTGCCGCTGGGGGAACGGAATCACGACTGTCTTCGATATTGACGCCAGGCTTTCCCTACACAAGGCCAGAACCAGACCGTGAAAAGATGGCTCCGGGATGCCCGCGCTGCTCAGGTCGAGCCCGTTATGCCAAAGCAGCCTGTGGCGGGCAATGAAAACTCAAGCAGCCAGTGTGTCTGCTTCCTGGTCTGCAAAGGCTCTCCAGGAAAATCTCTCTTGCGCTTCTGCTGAACTGCTGCTTCATCTACACAGGGGCCCCCGCCTTCTTAATCAAGTAGTCCAATGGCAGCATTAGTCGCAAGTGCTCGTCAGTTCCCACACAGTCGGGGAGGAGCCCGGGACTTGATGAGGACAACGACAGCCAGCTTGGCATTGTTTTCCTCGGCACCTATCAATTATCACAGCAGGGTGTGACGTCCCCGGGGCGTGGGGTGTGAGTGAGGGACAGGAAGCAAGCAAGAGACAGAGGAAGTCAAGAGCCACCACAACCTGTTGCTTGCCAGTAATCACACAACTATGGCCCTCAGCTGATACCCCTTTACAAGTGGGAGACCCTGCTCCGAGTCCAGCCCGAGTGCAAAAGGAGGGCAAAAGGCCCCAGCGAGATTTGAACTCGCGACCCCTGGTTAACAAGACCAGTGCTCTAACCCCTGAGCTATAGAGCCACAAGGCTCCAGGTCCTGACTCACGCGCACACAAACGTACCGAGTCAAGCAGCTGGCAACATGAGGGAGACACGGTGCCCGGCTCAGCTACACAGCGGAGAGAGCAGAGAAAGGACGCCACGGCGAAGCTGAAGTCTTGCACAGGCCCATGGAAGTCGCCCCAGCTCTCGTGTGGTTCCATGGTGTAATGGTTAGCACTCTGGGCTTTGAATCCAGCGATCCGAGTTCAAGTCTCGGTGGAACCTGTTGTGGGTGACATTGAAATCGGAACCTGTGTATGGAATCGTGGGCTGCTTTCCTTGCGTGCTCTGCTGTGGGCAAAGAAACCTGCTTTTACTCATCAGCCTTTCTAGGACCTGCAAGATATCACCCACTACTGCAGACGATTGAGTGTACAGCAGACATGCGTGTATTTTATGACAGAGGTTCCTGCGTCGTCAAAATACCCGGAACACCTCCTCCGAGTTCAACGTTTTGCACGGCTCTAAGGGTAACAAACGGGGTGTGGGAAAAAAGGCCACACTTCCCTGACCGGGAATCGAACCCGGGCCGCGGCGGTGAGAGCGCCGAATCCTAACCACTAGACCACCAGGGACACGGGGAAAAGCCCTCTCCCGTCTGTGGCGTGCCCGCAGTGCGACCGACGTCGGCTCTGAAAGCGGGGCC
>NC_142618.1:15059650-15084650 GCF_059453375.1 Lepisosteus platostomus | reverse complement strand
TATCAATTATCACAGCAGGTTGTGACGTCCCCGGGGCGTGGGGTGTGAGTGAGGGACAGGAAGCAAGGAAGAGACAGAGGAAGTCAAGAGCCACCACACCCTGTTGCTTGCCAGTAATCACACAACTATGGCCCTCAGCTGATACCCCTTTACAAGTGGGAGACCCTGCTCCGAGTCCAGCCCGAGTGCAAAAGGAGGGCAAAAGGCCCCAGCGAGATTTGAACTCGCGACCCCTGGTTTACAAGACCAGTGCTCTAACCCCTGAGCTATGGAGCCACAAGGCTCCAGGTCCTGACTCACGCGCACACAAACGTACCGAGTCAAGCAGCTGGCAACATGAGGGAGACACGGTGCCCGGCTCAGCTACACAGCGGAGAGAGCAGAGAAAGGACGCCACGGCGAAGCTGAAGTCTTGCACAGGCCCATGGAAGACACCGAAGATCACCAAGGGAATCGACAGTCGCCCCGGCTCTTGTGTGGTTCCATGGTGTAATGGTTAGCACTCTGGACTCTGAATCCAGCGATCCGAGTTCAAATCTCGGTGGAACCTTTTGTGGGTGACATTGGAATTGGTGTCTGGAATGCCAAACGGGAATTCCCGCTGAAATAAACGGGGTGGGGGGAAAAAAGCCACGCTTCCCTGACCAGGAACCGAACCTGGGCCGCAGCGGTGAGAGCGCCGAATCCAAACCACTAGACCACCAGGGACGCAGGGAAAGGCCCTCTCCCATCTGTGGCGTGCCCGCAGCGCGACCAACGTCGGCTCTTAAAGCGGGGCCAAGCTCGGCAATCTTTAATTGAGACAGAGACTCATCCACCCGCGATTTTAAAACTGCAGTAACGCGTTGAAGACACGACCCCGCCTGCCGTCGTCACATAGATCTAACCTGTAAAAGAATCACTGCTACAACAGCTTCCGCGACGCAATGGTCAGCCACCTGGGGGAGGAACCGTGGTGTGAATGACTGGAAGGACACAACAGGGAAACCCACGAGGTTCAGTGTCATACAGACTAGTTTAACTTGACAGAAAATGAAATCACAAGTAGCCAGTGTGTCTGTAAAGGCTCTCCAGGAAAATCTCTCTCACGCTTCTGCTGAACTGCTGCTTCAACTACGCAGGGGCCCCCGCCTTCTTAATCAAGGAGTCCAATGGCAGCATTTGTCGCAAGTGCTCGTCAGTTCCCACACAGTCGGGGAAGAGCCCGGGACTTGATGAGGACAACGACAGCCAGCTTGGCATTGTTTTCCTCGGCACCTATCAATTATCACAGCAGGGTATGACGTCCCCGGGGCGTGGGGTGTGAGTGAGGGACAGGAAGCAGGCAAGAGACAGAGAAAGCCAAGAGCCACCACACCCTGTTGCTTGCCAGTATTCACACAATTACGGCCCTCAGCTGATACCCCTTTACAAGCGGGAGACCCTGCTCCGCGTCCAGCCCGAGTGCAAAAGGCCCCAGCGAGATTTGAACTCGCGACCCCTGGTTTACAAGACCAGTGCTCTAACCCCTGAGATGTGGAGCCACAAGGCTCCAGACCCTGACTCACGCACACACAAACGTACCGAGTCACGCAGCTGGCTACATGTGGGAGACACGGTGCCCGGCTCAGCTACACAATGGAGAAAGCCAAGAAAGGACGCCACGGCAAAGCTGAAGTCTTGCACAGGCCCATGGAAGTCGCCCCAGCTCTCGTGTGGTTCCATGGTGTAATGGTTAGCACTCTGGGCTTTGAATCCAGCGATCCGAGTTCAAGTCTCGGTGGAACCTGTTGTGGGTGACATTGAAATCGAAACCTGTGTATGGAATCGTGGGCTGCTTTCCTTGTGTGCTCTGCTGTGGGCAAAGAAACCTGCTTTTACTCATCAGCCTTTCTAGGACCTGCAAGATATCACCCACTACTGCAGACGATTGAGTGTACAGCAGACATGCGTGTATTGTATGACAGAGGTTCCTGCGTCGTCAAAATACCCGGAACACCTCCTCCGAGTTCAACGTCTTGCACGGCTCTAAGGGTAACAAACGGGGTGTGGGAAAAAAGGCCACACTTCCCTGACCGGGAATCGAACCCGGGCCGCGGCGGTGAGAGCGCCGAATCCTAACCACTAGACCACCAGGGACACGGGGAAAAGCCCTCTCCCGTCTGTGGCGTGCCCGCAGTGCGACCGACGTCGGCTCTGAAAGCGGGGCCAAGCTCGGCAATCTTGAATTGAGACAGAGACTCATCCACCAGCGATTTTAAAACTGCAGTAACCCGTTGAAGACACGACCCCGCCTGCCGTCGTCACTTAGATCTAACCCGCAAAAGAATCACTGCTACAACAGCTTCCGCGACACAATGGTGTTGTGAAAAACTGGAAAGACACAACAGGGAAACCCACGAGGTTCAGTGTCATACAGACTAGTGTCGCTTGACAGACAAAACTTGCAGTACAAGATTTCTAAAGATTCTTCACAATCACAGGAGTTACACCCATCACACATCGGTGGGTTAACACTCACACACACAAAGAAAACCACATCGCCCAGCACAAAGAAGAAAACAAGACTTACACCAAGTTGAGAGCACTTTGCCGCTGGGGGAACGGAATCACGACTGTCTTCGATATTGACGCCAGGCTTTCCCTACACAAGGCCAGAACCAGACCGTGAAAAGATGGCTCCGGGATGCCCAGGCTGCTCAGGTCGAGCCCGTTATGCCAAAGCAGCCTGTGGCGGGCAATGAAAACTCAAGCAGCCAGTGTGTCTGCTTCCTGGTCTGCAAAGGCTCTCCAGGAAAATCTCTCTTGCGCTTCTGCTGAACTGCTGCTTCATCTACACAGGGGCCCCCGCCTTCTTAATCAAGGAGTCCAATGGCAGCATTAGTCGCAAGTGCTCGTCAGTTCCCACACAGTCGGGGAGGAGCCCGGGACTTGATGAGGACAACGACAGCCAGCTTGGCATTGTTTTCCTCGGCACCTATCAATTATCACAGCAGGTTGTGACGTCCCCGGGGCGTGGGGTGTGAGTGAGGGACAGGAAGCAAGGAAGAGACAGAGGAAGTCAAGAGCCACCACACCCTGTTGCTTGCCAGTAATCACACAACTATGGCCCTCAGCTGATACCCCTTTACAAGTGGGAGACCCTGCTCCGAGTCCAGCCCGAGTGCAAAAGGAGGGCAAAAGGCCCCAGCAAGATTTGAACTCGCGACCCCTGGTTTACAAGACCAGTGCTCTAACCCCTGAGCTATGGAGCCACAAGGCTCCAGGTCCTGACTCACGCGCACACAAACGTACCGAGTCAAGCAGCTGGCAACATGAGGGAGACACGGTGCCCGGCTCAGCTACACAGCGGAGAGAGCAGAGAAAGGACGCCACGGCGAAGCTGAAGTCTTGCACAGGCCCATGGAAGTCGCCCCAGCTCTCGTGTGGTTCCATGGTGTAATGGTTAGCACTCTGGGCTTTGAATCCAGCGATCCGAGTTCAAGTCTCGGTGGAACCTGTTGTGGGTGACATTGAAATCGGAACCTGTGTATGGAATCGTGGGCTGCTTTCCTTGCGTGCTCTGCTGTGGGCAAAGAAACCTGCTTTTACTCATCAGCCTTTCTAGGACCTGCAAGATATCACCCACTACTGCAGACGATTGAGTGTACAGCAGACATGCGTGTATTTTATGACAGAGGTTCCTGCGTCGTCAAAATACCCGGAACACCTCCTCCGAGTTCAACGTCTTGCACGGCTCTAAGGGTAACAAACGGGGTGTGGGAAAAAAGGCCACACTTCCCTGACCGGGAATCGAACCCGGGCCGCGGCGGTGAGAGCGCCGAATCCTAACCACTAGACCACCAGGGACACGGGGAAAAGCCCTCTCCCGTCTGTGGCGTGCCCGCAGTGCGACCGACGTCGGCTCTGAAAGCGGGGCCAAGCTCGGCAATCTTGAATTGAGACAGAGACTCATCCACCAGCGATTTTAAAACTGCAGTAACCCGTTGAAGACACGACCCCGCCTGCCGTCGTCACTTAGATCTAACCCGCAAAAGAATCACTGCTACAACAGCTTCCGCGACACAATGGTCAGCCAACTGGGGGAGGAACTGTGTTGTGAAAAACTGGAAAGACACAACAGGGAAACCCACGAGGTTCAGTGTCATACAGACTAGTGTCGCTTGACAGACAAAACTTGCAGTACAAGATTTCTAAAGATTCTTCACAATCACAGGAGTTACAGCCATCACACATCGGTGGGTTAACACTCACACACACAAAGAAAACCACATCGCCCAGCACAAAGAAGAAAACAAGACTTACACCAAGTTGAGAGCACTTTGCCGCTGGGGGAACGGAATCACGACTGTCTTCGATATTGACGCCAGGCTTTCCCTACACAAGGCCAGAACCAGACCGTGAAAAGATGGCTCCGGGATGCCCGCGCTGCTCAGGTCGAGCCCGTTATGCCAAAGCAGCCTGTGGCGGGCAATGAAAACTCAAGCAGCCAGTGTGTCTGCTTCCTGGTCTGCAAAGGCTCTCCAGGAAAATCTCTCTTGCGCTTCTGCTGAACTGCTGCTTCATCTACACAGGGGCCCCCGCCTTCTTAATCAAGGAGTCCAATGGCAGCATTAGTCGCAAGTGCTCGTCAGTTCCCACACAGTCGGGGAGGAGCCCGGGACTTGATGAGGACAACGACAGCCAGCTTGGCATTGATTTCCTCGGCACCTATCAATTATCACAGCAGGGTGTGACGTCCCCGGGGCGTGGGGTGTGAGTGAGGGACAGGAAGCAAGCAAGAGACAGAGGAAGTCAAGAGCCACCACACCCTGTTGCTTGCCAGTAATCACACAACTATGGCCCTCAGCTGATACCCCTTTACAAGTGGGAGACCCTGCTCCGAGTCCAGCCCGAGTGCAAAAGGAGGGCAAAAGGCCCCAGCGAGATTTGAACTCGCGACCCCTGGTTTACAAGACCAGTGCTCTAACCCCTGAGCTATAGAGCCACAAGGCTCCAGCTCCTGACTCACGCGCACACAAACGTACCGAGTCAAGCAGCTGGCAACATGAGGGAGACACGGTGCCCGGCTCAGCTACACAGCGGAGAGAGCAGAGAAAGGACGCCACGGCGAAGCTGAAGTCTTGCACAGGCCCATGGAAGTCGCCCCAGCTCTCGTGTGGTTCCATGGTGTAATGGTTAGCACTCTGGGCTTTGAATCCAGCGATCTGAGTTCAAGTCTCGGTGGAACCTGTTGTGGGTGACATTGAAATCGGAACCTGTGTATGGAATCGTGGGCTGCTTTCCTTGCGTGCTCTGCTGTGGGCAAAGAAACCTGCTTTTTTCTCATCAGCCTTTCTAGGACCTGCAAGATATCACCCACTACTGCAGACGATTGAGTGTACAGCAGACATGCGTGTATTTTATGACAGAGGTTCCTGCGTCGTCAAAATACCCGGAACACCTCCTCCGAGTTCAACGTCTTGCACGGCTCTAAGGGTAACAAACGGGGTGTGGGAAAAAAGGCCACACTTCCCTGACCGGGAATCGAACCCGGGCCGCGGCGGTGAGAGCGCCGAATCCTAACCACTAGACCACCAGGGACACGGGGAAAAGCCCTCTCCCGTCTGTGGCGTGCCCGCAGTGCGACCGACGTCGGCTCTGAAAGCGGGGCCAAGCTCGGCAATCTTGAATTGAGACAGAGACTCATCCACCAGCGATTTTAAAACTGCAGTAACCCGTTGAAGACACGACCCCGCCTGCCGTCGTCACTTAGATCTAACCCGCAAAAGAATCACTGCTACAACAGCTTCCGCGACACAATGGTCAGCCAACTGGGGGAGGAACTGTGTTGTGAAAAACTGGAAAGACACAACAGGGAAACCCACGAGGTTCAGTGTCATACAGACTAGTGTCGCTTGACAGACAAAACTTGCAGTACAAGATTTCTAAAGATTCTTCACAATCACAGGAGTTACAGCCATCACACATCGGTGGGTTAACACTCACACACACAAAGAAAACCACATCGCCCAGCACAAAGAAGAAAACAAGACTTACACCAAGTTGAGAGCACTTTGCCGCTGGGGGAACGGAATCACGACTGTCTTCGATATTGACGCCAGGCTTTCCCTACACAAGGCCAGAACCAGACCGTGAAAAGATGGCTCCGGGATGCCCGCGCTGCTCAGGTCGAGCCCGTTATGCCAAAGCAGCCTGTGGCGGGCAATGAAAACTCAAGCAGCCAGTGTGTCTGCTTCCTGGTCTGCAAAGGCTCTCCAGGAAAATCTCTCTTGCGCTTCTGCTGAACTGCTGCTTCATCTACACAGGGGCCCCCGCCTTCTTAATCAAGGAGTCCAATGGCAGCATTAGTCGCAAGTGCTCGTCAGTTCCCACACAGTCGGGGAGGAGCCCGGGACTTGATGAGGACAACGACAGCCAGCTTGGCATTGATTTCCTCGGCACCTATCAATTATCACAGCAGGGTGTGACGTCCCCGGGGCGTGGGGTGTGAGTGAGGGACAGGAAGCAAGCAAGAGACAGAGGAAGTCAAGAGCCACCACACCCTGTTGCTTGCCAGTAATCACACAACTATGGCCCTCAGCTGATACCCCTTTACAAGTGGGAGACCCTGCTCCGAGTCCAGCCCGAGTGCAAAAGGAGGGCAAAAGGCCCCAGCGAGATTTGAACTCGCGACCCCTGGTTAACAAGACCAGTGCTCTAACCCCTGAGCTATAGAGCCACAAGGCTCCAGGTCCTGACTCACGCGCACACAAACGTACCGAGTCAAGCAGCTGGCAACATGAGGGAGACACGGTGCCCGGCTCAGCTACACAGCGGAGAGAGCAGAGAAAGGACGCCACGGCGAAGCTGAAGTCTTGCACAGGCCCATGGAAGTCGCCCCAGCTCTCGTGTGGTTCCATGGTGTAATGGTTAGCACTCTGGGCTTTGAATCCAGCGATCCGAGTTCAAGTCTCGGTGGAACCTGTTGTGGGTGACATTGAAATCGGAACCTGTGTATGGAATCGTGGGCTGCTTTCCTTGCGTGCTCTGCTGTGGGCAAAGAAACCTGCTTTTACTCATCAGCCTTTCTAGGACCTGCAAGATATCACCCACTACTGCAGACGATTGAGTGTACAGCAGACATGCGTGTATTTTATGACAGAGGTTCCTGCGTCGTCAAAATACCCGGAACACCTCCTCCGAGTTCAACGTTTTGCACGGCTCTAAGGGTAACAAACGGGGTGTGGGAAAAAAGGCCACACTTCCCTGACCGGGAATCGAACCCGGGCCGCGGCAGTGAGAGCGCCGAATCCTAACCACTAGACCACCAGGGACACGGGGAAAAGCCCTCTCCCGTCTGTGGCGTGCCCGCAGTGCGACCGACGTCGGCTCTGAAAGCGGGGCCAAGCTCGGCAATCTTGAATTGAGACAGAGACTCATCCACCAGCGATTTTAAAACTGCAGTAACCCGTTGAAGACACGACCCCGCCTGCCGTCGTCACTTAGATCTAACCCGCAAAAGAATCACTGCTACAACAGCTTCCGCGACACAATGGTCAGCCAACTGGGGGAGGAACTGTGTTGTGAAAAACTGGAAAGACACAACAGGGAAACCCACGAGGTTCAGTGTCATACAGACTAGTGTCGCTTGACAGACAAAACTTGCAGTACAAGATTTCTAAAGATTCTTCACAATCACAGGAGTTACAGCCATCACACATCGGTGGGTTAACACTCACACACACAAAGAAAACCACATCGCCCAGCACAAAGAAGAAAACAAGACTTACACCAAGTTGAGAGCACTTTGCCGCTGGGGGAACGGAATCACGACTGTCTTCGATATTGACGCCAGGCTTTCCCTACACAAGGCCAGAACCAGACCGTGAAAAGATGGCTCCGGGATGCCCGCGCTGCTCAGGTCGAGCCCGTTATGCCAAAGCAGCCTGTGGCGGGCAATGAAAACTCAAGCAGCCAGTGTGTCTGCTTCCTGGTCTGCAAAGGCTCTCCAGGAAAATCTCTCTTGCGCTTCTGCTGAACTGCTGCTTCATCTACACAGGGGCCCCCGCCTTCTTAATCAAGGAGTCCAATGGCAGCATTAGTCGCAAGTGCTCGTCAGTTCCCACACAGTCGGGGAGGAGCCCGGGACTTGATGAGGACAACGACAGCCAGCTTGGCATTGATTTCCTCGGCACCTATCAATTATCACAGCAGGGTGTGACGTCCCCGGGGCGTGGGGTGTGAGTGAGGGACAGGAAGCAAGCAAGAGACAGAGGAAGTCAAGAGCCACCACACCCTGTTGCTTGCCAGTAATCACACAACTATGGCCCTCAGCTGATACCCCTTTACAAGTGGGAGACCCTGCTCCGAGTCCAGCCCGAGTGCAAAAGGAGGGCAAAAGGCCCCAGCGAGATTTGAACTCGCGATCCCTGGTTTACAAGACCAGTGCTCTAACCCCTGAGCTATAGAGCCACAAGGCTCCAGCTCCTGACTCACGCGCACACAAACGTACCGAGTCAAGCAGCTGGCAACATGAGGGAGACACGGTGCCCGGCTCAGCTACACAGCGGAGAGAGCAGAGAAAGGACGCCACGGCGAAGCTGAAGTCTTGCACAGGCCCATGGAAGTCGCCCCAGCTCTCGTGTGGTTCCATGGTGTAATGGTTAGCACTCTGGGCTTTGAATCCAGCGATCCGAGTTCAAGTCTCGGTGGAACCTGTTGTGGGTGACATTGAAATCGGAACCTGTGTATGGAATCGTGGGCTGCTTTCCTTGCGTGCTCTGCTGTGGGCAAAGAAACCTGCTTTTTTCTCATCAGCCTTTCTAGGACCTGCAAGATATCACCCACTACTGCAGACGATTGAGTGTACAGCAGACATGCGTGTATTTTATGACAGAGGTTCCTGCGTCGTCAAAATACCCGGAACACCTCCTCCGAGTTCAACGTCTTGCACGGCTCTAAGGGTAACAAACGGGGTGTGGGAAAAAAGGCCACACTTCCCTGACCGGGAATCGAACCCGGGCCGCGGCGGTGAGAGCGCCGAATCCTAACCACTAGACCACCAGGGACACGGGGAAAAGCCCTCTCCCGTCTGTGGCGTGCCCGCAGTGCGACCGACGTCGGCTCTGAAAGCGGGGCCAAGCTCGGCAATCTTGAATTGAGACAGAGACTCATCCACCAGCGATTTTAAAACTGCAGTAACCCGTTGAAGACACGACCCCGCCTGCCGTCGTCACTTAGATCTAACCCGCAAAAGAATCACTGCTACAACAGCTTCCGCGACACAATGGTCAGCCAACTGGGGGAGGAACTGTGTTGTGAAAAACTGGAAAGACACAACAGGGAAACCCACGAGGTTCAGTGTCATACAGACTAGTGTCGCTTGACAGACAAAACTTGCAGTACAAGATTTCTAAAGATTCTTCACAATCACAGGAGTTACAGCCATCACACATCGGTGGGTTAACACTCACACACACAAAGAAAACCACATCGCCCAGCACAAAGAAGAAAACAAGACTTACACCAAGTTGAGAGCACTTTGCCGCTGGGGGAACGGAATCACGACTGTCTTCGATATTGACGCCAGGCTTTCCCTACACAAGGCCAGAACCAGACCGTGAAAAGATGGCTCCGGGATGCCCGCGCTGCTCAGGTCGAGCCCGTTATGCCAAAGCAGCCTGTGGCGGGCAATGAAAACTCAAGCAGCCAGTGTGTCTGCTTCCTGGTCTGCAAAGGCTCTCCAGGAAAATCTCTCTTGCGCTTCTGCTGAACTGCTGCTTCATCTACACAGGGGCCCCCGCCTTCTTAATCAAGGAGTCCAATGGCAGCATTAGTCGCAAGTGCTCGTCAGTTCCCACACAGTCGGGGAGGAGCCCGGGACTTGATGAGGACAACGACAGCCAGCTTGGCATTGATTTCCTCGGCACCTATCAATTATCACAGCAGGGTGTGACGTCCCCGGGGCGTGGGGTGTGAGTGAGGGACAGGAAGCAAGCAAGAGACAGAGGAAGTCAAGAGCCACCACACCCTGTTGCTTGCCAGTAATCACACAACTATGGCCCTCAGCTGATACCCCTTTACAAGTGGGAGACCCTGCTCCGAGTCCAGCCCGAGTGCAAAAGGAGGGCAAAAGGCCCCAGCGAGATTTGAACTCGCGACCCCTGGTTAACAAGACCAGTGCTCTAACCCCTGAGCTATAGAGCCACAAGGCTCCAGGTCCTGACTCACGCGCACACAAACGTACCGAGTCAAGCAGCTGGCAACATGAGGGAGACACGGTGCCCGGCTCAGCTACACAGCGGAGAGAGCAGAGAAAGGACGCCACGGCGAAGCTGAAGTCTTGCACAGGCCCATGGAAGTCGCCCCAGCTCTCGTGTGGTTCCATGGTGTAATGGTTAGCACTCTGGGCTTTGAATCCAGCGATCCGAGTTCAAGTCTCGGTGGAACCTGTTGTGGGTGACATTGAAATCGGAACCTGTGTATGGAATCGTGGGCTGCTTTCCTTGCGTGCTCTGCTGTGGGCAAAGAAACCTGCTTTTACTCATCAGCCTTTCTAGGACCTGCAAGATATCACCCACTACTGCAGACGATTGAGTGTACAGCAGACATGCGTGTATTTTATGACAGAGGTTCCTGCGTCGTCAAAATACCCGGAACACCTCCTCCGAGTTCAACGTTTTGCACGGCTCTAAGGGTAACAAACGGGGTGTGGGAAAAAAGGCCACACTTCCCTGACCGGGAATCGAACCCGGGCCGCGGCGGTGAGAGCGCCGAATCCTAACCACTAGACCACCAGGGACACGGGGAAAAGCCCTCTCCCGTCTGTGGCGTGCCCGCAGTGCGACCGACGTCGGCTCTGAAAGCGGGGCCAAGCTCGGCAATCTTGAATTGAGACAGAGACTCATCCACCAGCGATTTTAAAACTGCAGTAACCCGTTGAAGACACGACCCCGCCTGCCGTCGTCACTTAGATCTAACCCGCAAAAGAATCACTGCTACAACAGCTTCCGCGACACAATGGTCAGCCAACTGGGGGAGGAACTGTGTTGTGAAAAACTGGAAAGACACAACAGGGAAACCCACGAGGTTCAGTGTCATACAGACTAGTGTCGCTTGACAGACAAAACTTGCAGTACAAGATTTCTAAAGATTCTTCACAATCACAGGAGTTACAGCCATCACACATCGGTGGGTTAACACTCACACACACAAAGAAAACCACATCGCCCAGCACAAAGAAGAAAACAAGACTTACACCAAGTTGAGAGCACTTTGCCGCTGGGGGAACGGAATCACGACTGTCTTCGATATTGACGCCAGGCTTTCCCTACACAAGGCCAGAACCAGACCGTGAAAAGATGGCTCCGGGATGCCCGCGCTGCTCAGGTCGAGCCCGTTATGCCAAAGCAGCCTGTGGCGGGCAATGAAAACTCAAGCAGCCAGTGTGTCTGCTTCCTGGTCTGCAAAGGCTCTCCAGGAAAATCTCTCTTGCGCTTCTGCTGAACTGCTGCTTCATCTACACAGGGGCCCCCGCCTTCTTAATCAAGGAGTCCAATGGCAGCATTAGTCGCAAGTGCTCGTCAGTTCCCACACAGTCGGGGAGGAGCCCGGGACTTGATGAGGACAACGACAGCCAGCTTGGCATTGATTTCCTCGGCACCTATCAATTATCACAGCAGGGTGTGACGTCCCCGGGGCGTGGGGTGTGAGTGAGGGACAGGAAGCAAGCAAGAGACAGAGGAAGTCAAGAGCCACCACACCCTGTTGTTGCCAGTAATCACACAACTATGGCCCTCAGCTGATACCCCTTTACAAGTGGGAGACCCTGCTCCGAGTCCAGCCCGAGTGCAAAAGGAGGGCAAAAGGCCCCAGCGAGATTTGAACTCGCGATCCCTGGTTTACAAGACCAGTGCTCTAACCCCTGAGCTATAGAGCCACAAGGCTCCAGGTCCTGACTCACGCGCACACAAACGTACCGAGTCAAGCAGCTGGCAACATGAGGGAGACACGGTGCCCGGCTCAGCTACACAGCGGAGAGAGCAGAGAAAGGACGCCACGGCAGAGCTGAAGTCTTGCACAGGCCCATGGAAGTCGCCCCAGCTCTCGTGTGGTTCCATGGTGTAATGGTTAGCACTCTGGGCTTTGAATCCAGCGATCCGAGTTCAAGTCTCGGTGGAACCTGTTGTGGGTGACATTGAAATCGGAACCTGTGTATGGAATCGTGGGCTGCTTTCCTTGCGTGCTCTGCTGTGGGCAAAGAAACCTGCTTTTACTCATCAGCCTTTCTAGGACCTGCAAGATATCACCCACTACTGCAGACGATTGAGTGTACAGCAGACATGCGTGTATTTTATGACAGAGGTTCCTGCGTCGTCAAAATACCCGGAACACCTCCTCCGAGTTCAACGTCTTGCACGGCTCTAAGGGTAACAAACGGGGTGTGGGAAAAAAGGCCACACTTCCCTGACCGGGAATCGAACCCGGGCCGCGGCGGTGAGAGCGCCGAATCCTAACCACTAGACCACCAGGGACACGGGGAAAAGCCCTCTCCCGTCTGTGGCGTGCCCGCAGTGCGACCGACGTCGGCTCTGAAAGCGGGGCCAAGCTCGGCAATCTTGAATTGAGACAGAGACTCATCCACCAGCGATTTTAAAACTGCAGTAACCCGTTGAAGACACGACCCCGCCTGCCGTCGTCACTTAGATCTAACCCGCAAAAGAATCACTGCTACAACAGCTTCCGCGACACAATGGTCAGCCAACTGGGGGAGGAACTGTGTTGTGAAAAACTGGAAAGACACAACAGGGAAACCCACGAGGTTCAGTGTCATACAGACTAGTGTCGCTTGACAGACAAAACTTGCAGTACAAGATTTCTAAAGATTCTTCACAATCACAGGAGTTACAGCCATCACACATCGGTGGGTTAACACTCACACACACAAAGAAAACCACATCGCCCAGCACAAAGAAGAAAACAAGACTTACACCAAGTTGAGAGCACTTTGCCGCTGGGGGAACGGAATCACGACTGTCTTCGATATTGACGCCAGGCTTTCCCTACACAAGGCCAGAACCAGACCGTGAAAAGATGGCTCCGGGATGCCCGCGCTGCTCAGGTCGAGCCCGTTATGCCAAAGCAGCCTGTGGCGGGCAATGAAAACTCAAGCAGCCAGTGTGTCTGCTTCCTGGTCTGCAAAGGCTCTCCAGGAAAGGCTGCTTCATCTACACAGGGGCCCCCGCCTTCTTAATCAAGGAGTCCAATGGCAGCATTAGTCGCAAGTGCTCGTCAGTTCCCACACAGTCGGGGAGGAGCCCGGGACTTGATGAGGACAACGACAGCCAGCTTGGCATTGTTTTCCTCGGCACCTATCAATTATCACAGCAGGGTGTGACGTCCCCGGGGCGTGGGGTGTGAGTGAGGGACAGGAAGCAAGCAAGAGACAGAGGAAGTCAAGAGCCACCACAACCTGTTGCTTGCCAGTAATCACACAACTATGGCCCTCAGCTGATACCCCTTTACAAGTGGGAGACCCTGCTCCGAGTCCAGCCCGAGTGCAAAAGGAGGGCAAAAGGCCCCAGCGAGATTTGAACTCGCGACCCCTGGTTTACAAGACCAGTGCTCTAACCCCTGAGCTATAGAGCCACAAGGCTCCAGGTCCTGACTCACGCGCACACAAACGTACCGAGTCAAGCAGCTGGCAACATGAGGGAGACACGGTGCCCGGCTCAGCTACACAGCGGAGAGAGCAGAGAAAGGACGCCACGGCGAAGCTGAAGTCTTGCACAGGCCCATGGAAGTCGCCCCAGCTCTCGTGTGGTTCCATGGTGTAATGGTTAGCACTCCGGGCTTTGAATCCAGCGATCCGAGTTCAAGTCTCGGTGGAACCTGTTGTGGGTGACATTGAAATCGGAACCTGTGTATGGAATCGTGGGCTGCTTTCCTTGCGTGCTCTGCTGTGGGCAAAGAAACCTGCTTTTACTCATCAGCCTTTCTAGGACCTGCAAGATATCACCCACTACTGCAGACGATTGAGTGTACAGCAGACATGCGTGTATTTTATGACAGAGGTTCCTGCGTCGTCAAAATACCCGGAACACCTCCTCCGAGTTCAACGTCTTGCGCGGCTCTAAGGGTAACAAACGGGGTGTGGGAAAAAAGGCCACACTTCCCTGACCGGGAATCGAACCCGGGCCGCGGCGGTGAGAGCGCCGAATCCTAACCACTAGACCACCAGGGACACGGGGAAAAGCCCTCTCCCGTCTGTGGCGTGCCCGCAGTGCGACCGACGTCGGCTCTGAAAGCGGGGCCAAGCTCGGCAATCTTGAATTGAGACAGAGACTCATCCACCAGCGATTTTAAAACTGCAGTAACCCGTTGAAGACACGACCCCGCCTGCCGTCGTCACTTAGATCTAACCCGCAAAAGAATCACTGCTACAACAGCTTCCGCGACACAATGGTCAGCCAACTGGGGGAGGAACTGTGTTGTGAAAAACTGGAAAGACACAACAGGGAAACCCACGAGGTTCAGTGTCATACAGACTAGTGTCGCTTGACAGACAAAACTTGCAGTACAAGATTTCTAAAGATTCTTCACAATCACAGGAGTTACAGCCATCACACATCGGTGGGTTAACACTCACACACACAAAGAAAACCACATCGCCCAGCACAAAGAAGAAAACAAGACTTACACCAAGTTGAGAGCACTTTGCCGCTGGGGGAACGGAATCACGACTGTCTTCGATATTGACGCCAGGCTTTCCCTACACAAGGCCAGAACCAGACCGTGAAAAGATGGCTCCGGGATGCCCGCGCTGCTCAGGTCGAGCCCGTTATGCCAAAGCAGCCTGTGGCGGGCAATGAAAACTCAAGCAGCCAGTGTGTCTGCTTCCTGGTCTGCAAAGGCTCTCCAGGAAAATCTCTCTTGCGCTTCTGCTGAACTGCTGCTTCATCTACACAGGGGCCCCCGCCTTCTTAATCAAGTAGTCCAATGGCAGCATTAGTCGCAAGTGCTCGTCAGTTCCCACACAGTCGGGGAGGAGCCCGGGACTTGATGAGGACAACGACAGCCAGCTTGGCATTGTTTTCCTCGGCACCTATCAATTATCACAGCAGGGTGTGACGTCCCCGGGGCGTGGGGTGTGAGTGAGGGACAGGAAGCAAGCAAGAGACAGAGGAAGTCAAGAGCCACCACAACCTGTTGCTTGCCAGTAATCACACAACTATGGCCCTCAGCTGATACCCCTTTACAAGTGGGAGACCCTGCTCCGAGTCCAGCCCGAGTGCAAAAGGAGGGCAAAAGGCCCCAGCGAGATTTGAACTCGCGACCCCTGGTTAACAAGACCAGTGCTCTAACCCCTGAGCTATAGAGCCACAAGGCTCCAGGTCCTGACTCACGCGCACACAAACGTACCGAGTCAAGCAGCTGGCAACATGAGGGAGACACGGTGCCCGGCTCAGCTACACAGCGGAGAGAGCAGAGAAAGGACGCCACGGCGAAGCTGAAGTCTTGCACAGGCCCATGGAAGTCGCCCCAGCTCTCGTGTGGTTCCATGGTGTAATGGTTAGCACTCTGGGCTTTGAATCCAGCGATCCGAGTTCAAGTCTCGGTGGAACCTGTTGTGGGTGACATTGAAATCGGAACCTGTGTATGGAATCGTGGGCTGCTTTCCTTGCGTGCTCTGCTGTGGGCAAAGAAACCTGCTTTTACTCATCAGCCTTTCTAGGACCTGCAAGATATCACCCACTACTGCAGACGATTGAGTGTACAGCAGACATGCGTGTATTTTATGACAGAGGTTCCTGCGTCGTCAAAATACCCGGAACACCTCCTCCGAGTTCAACGTCTTGCACGGCTCTAAGGGTAACAAACGGGGTGTGGGAAAAAAGGCCACACTTCCCTGACCGGGAATCGAACCCGGGCCGCGGCGGTGAGAGCGCCGAATCCTAACCACTAGACCACCAGGGACACGGGGAAAAGCCCTCTCCCGTCTGTGGCGTGCCCGCAGTGCGACCGACGTCGGCTCTGAAAGCGGGGCCAAGCTCGGCAATCTTGAATTGAGACAGAGACTCATCCACCAGCGATTTTAAAACTGCAGTAACCCGTTGAAGACACGACCCCGCCTGCCGTCGTCACTTAGATCTAACCCGCAAAAGAATCACTGCTACAACAGCTTCCGCGACACAATGGTCAGCCAACTGGGGGAGGAACTGTGTTGTGAAAAACTGGAAAGACACAACAGGGAAACCCACGAGGTTCAGTGTCATACAGACTAGTGTCGCTTGACAGACAAAACTTGCAGTACAAGATTTCTAAAGATTCTTCACAATCACAGGAGTTACAGCCATCACACATCGGTGGGTTAACACTCACACACACAAAGAAAACCACATCGCCCAGCACAAAGAAGAAAACAAGACTTACACCAAGTTGAGAGCACTTTGCCGCTGGGGGAACGGAATCACGACTGTCTTCGATATTGACGCCAGGCTTTCCCTACACAAGGCCAGAACCAGACCGTGAAAAGATGGCTCCGGGATGCCCGCGCTGCTCAGGTCGAGCCCGTTATGCCAAAGCAGCCTGTGGCGGGCAATGAAAACTCAAGCAGCCAGTGTGTCTGCTTCCTGGTCTGCAAAGGCTCTCCAGGAAAATCTCTCTTGCGCTTCTGCTGAACTGCTGCTTCATCTACACAGGGGCCCCCGCCTTCTTAATCAAGTAGTCCAATGGCAGCATTAGTCGCAAGTGCTCGTCAGTTCCCACACAGTCGGGGAGGAGCCCGGGACTTGATGAGGACAACGACAGCCAGCTTGGCATTGTTTTCCTCGGCACCTATCAATTATCACAGCAGGGTGTGACGTCCCCGGGGCGTGGGGTGTGAGTGAGGGACAGGAAGCAAGCAAGAGACAGAGGAAGTCAAGAGCCACCACAACCTGTTGCTTGCCAGTAATCACACAACTATGGCCCTCAGCTGATACCCCTTTACAAGTGGGAGACCCTGCTCCGAGTCCAGCCCGAGTGCAAAAGGAGGGCAAAAGGCCCCAGCGAGATTTGAACTCGCGACCCCTGGTTAACAAGACCAGTGCTCTAACCCCTGAGCTATAGAGCCACAAGGCTCCAGGTCCTGACTCACGCGCACACAAACGTACCGAGTCAAGCAGCTGGCAACATGAGGGAGACACGGTGCCCGGCTCAGCTACACAGCGGAGAGAGCAGAGAAAGGACGCCACGGCGAAGCTGAAGTCTTGCACAGGCCCATGGAAGTCGCCCCAGCTCTCGTGTGGTTCCATGGTGTAATGGTTAGCACTCTGGGCTTTGAATCCAGCGATCCGAGTTCAAGTCTCGGTGGAACCTGTTGTGGGTGACATTGAAATCGGAACCTGTGTATGGAATCGTGGGCTGCTTTCCTTGCGTGCTCTGCTGTGGGCAAAGAAACCTGCTTTTACTCATCAGCCTTTCTAGGACCTGCAAGATATCACCCACTACTGCAGACGATTGAGTGTACAGCAGACATGCGTGTATTTTATGACAGAGGTTCCTGCGTCGTCAAAATACCCGGAACACCTCCTCCGAGTTCAACGTTTTGCACGGCTCTAAGGGTAACAAACGGGGTGTGGGAAAAAAGGCCACACTTCCCTGACCGGGAATCGAACCCGGGCCGCGGCGGTGAGAGCGCCGAATCCTAACCACTAGACCACCAGGGACACGGGGAAAAGCCCTCTCCCGTCTGTGGCGTGCCCGCAGTGCGACCGACGTCGGCTCTGAAAGCGGGGCCAAGCTCGGCAATCTTGAATTGAGACAGAGACTCATCCACCAGCGATTTTAAAACTGCAGTAACCCGTTGAAGACACGACCCCGCCTGCCGTCGTCACTTAGATCTAACCCGCAAAAGAATCACTGCTACAACAGCTTCCGCGACACAATGGTCAGCCAACTGGGGGAGGAACTGTGTTGTGAAAAACTGGAAAGACACAACAGGGAAACCCACGAGGTTCAGTGTCATACAGACTAGTGTCGCTTGACAGACAAAACTTGCAGTACAAGATTTCTAAAGATTCTTCACAATCACAGGAGTTACAGCCATCACACATCGGTGGGTTAACACTCACACACACAAAGAAAACCACATCGCCCAGCACAAAGAAGAAAACAAGACTTACACCAAGTTGAGAGCACTTTGCCGCTGGGGGAACGGAATCACGACTGTCTTCGATATTGACGCCAGGCTTTCCCTACACAAGGCCAGAACCAGACCGTGAAAAGATGGCTCCGGGATGCCCGCGCTGCTCAGGTCGAGCCCGTTATGCCAAAGCAGCCTGTGGCGGGCAATGAAAACTCAAGCAGCCAGTGTGTCTGCTTCCTGGTCTGCAAAGGCTCTCCAGGAAAATCTCTCTTGCGCTTCTGCTGAACTGCTGCTTCATCTACACAGGGGCCCCCGCCTTCTTAATCAAGGAGTCCAATGGCAGCATTAGTCGCAAGTGCTCGTCAGTTCCCACACAGTCGGGGAGGAGCCCGGGACTTGATGAGGACAACGACAGCCAGCTTGGCATTGATTTCCTCGGCACCTATCAATTATCACAGCAGGGTGTGACGTCCCCGGGGCGTGGGGTGTGAGTGAGGGACAGGAAGCAAGCAAGAGACAGAGGAAGTCAAGAGCCACCACACCCTGTTGTTGCCAGTAATCACACAACTATGGCCCTCAGCTGATACCCCTTTACAAGTGGGAGACCCTGCTCCGAGTCCAGCCCGAGTGCAAAAGGAGGGCAAAAGGCCCCAGCGAGATTTGAACTCGCGATCCCTGGTTTACAAGACCAGTGCTCTAACCCCTGAGCTATAGAGCCACAAGGCTCCAGGTCCTGACTCACGCGCACACAAACGTACCGAGTCAAGCAGCTGGCAACATGAGGGAGACACGGTGCCCGGCTCAGCTACACAGCGGAGAGAGCAGAGAAAGGACGCCACGGCGAAGCTGAAGTCTTGCACAGGCCCATGGAAGTCGCCCCAGCTCTCGTGTGGTTCCATGGTGTAATGGTTAGCACTCTGGGCTTTGAATCCAGCGATCCGAGTTCAAGTCTCGGTGGAACCTGTTGTGGGTGACATTGAAATCGGAACCTGTGTATGGAATCGTGGGCTGCTTTCCTTGCGTGCTCTGCTGTGGGCAAAGAAACCTGCTTTTACTCATCAGCCTTTCTAGGACCTGCAAGATATCACCCACTACTGCAGACGATTGAGTGTACAGCAGACATGCGTGTATTTTATGACAGAGGTTCCTGCGTCGTCAAAATACCCGGAACACCTCCTCCGAGTTCAACGTCTTGCACGGCTCTAAGGGTAACAAACGGGGTGTGGGAAAAAAGGCCACACTTCCCTGACCGGGAATCGAACCCGGGCCGCGGCGGTGAGAGCGCCGAATCCTAACCACTAGACCACCAGGGACACGGGGAAAAGCCCTCTCCCGTCTGTGGCGTGCCCGCAGTGCGACCGACGTCGGCTCTGAAAGCGGGGCCAAGCTCGGCAATCTTGAATTGAGACAGAGACTCATCCACCAGCGATTTTAAAACTGCAGTAACCCGTTGAAGACACGACCCCGCCTGCCGTCGTCACTTAGATCTAACCCGCAAAAGAATCACTGCTACAACAGCTTCCGCGACACAATGGTCAGCCAACTGGGGGAGGAACTGTGTTGTGAAAAACTGGAAAGACACAACAGGGAAACCCACGAGGTTCAGTGTCATACAGACTAGTGTCGCTTGACAGACAAAACTTGCAGTACAAGATTTCTAAAGATTCTTCACAATCACAGGAGTTACAGCCATCACACATCGGTGGGTTAACACTCACACACACAAAGAAAACCACATCGCCCAGCACAAAGAAGAAAACAAGACTTACACCAAGTTGAGAGCACTTTGCCGCTGGGGGAACGGAATCACGACTGTCTTCGATATTGACGCCAGGCTTTCCCTACACAAGGCCAGAACCAGACCGTGAAAAGATGGCTCCGGGATGCCCGCGCTGCTCAGGTCGAGCCCGTTATGCCAAAGCAGCCTGTGGCGGGCAATGAAAACTCAAGCAGCCAGTGTGTCTGCTTCCTGGTCTGCAAAGGCTCTCCAGGAAAATCTCTCTTGCGCTTCTGCTGAACTGCTGCTTCATCTACACAGGGGCCCCCGCCTTCTTAATCAAGGAGTCCAATGGCAGCATTAGTCGCAAGTGCTCGTCAGTTCCCACACAGTCGGGGAGGAGCCCGGGACTTGATGAGGACAACGACAGCCAGCTTGGCATTGATTTCCTCGGCACCTATCAATTATCACAGCAGGGTGTGACGTCCCCGGGGCGTGGGGTGTGAGTGAGGGACAGGAAGCAAGCAAGAGACAGAGGAAGTCAAGAGCCACCACACCCTGTTGCTTGCCAGTAATCACACAACTATGGCCCTCAGCTGATACCCCTTTACAAGTGGGAGACCCTGCTCCGAGTCCAGCCCGAGTGCAAAAGGAGGGCAAAAGGCCCCAGCGAGATTTGAACTCGCGATCCCTGGTTTACAAGACCAGTGCTCTAACCCCTGAGCTATAGAGCCACAAGGCTCCAGCTCCTGACTCACGCGCACACAAACGTACCGAGTCAAGCAGCTGGCAACATGAGGGAGACACGGTGCCCGGCTCAGCTACACAGCGGAGAGAGCAGAGAAAGGACGCCACGGCGAAGCTGAAGTCTTGCACAGGCCCATGGAAGTCGCCCCAGCTCTCGTGTGGTTCCATGGTGTAATGGTTAGCACTCTGGGCTTTGAATCCAGCGATCCGAGTTCAAGTCTCGGTGGAACCTGTTGTGGGTGACATTGAAATCGGAACCTGTGTATGGAATCGTGGGCTGCTTTCCTTGCGTGCTCTGCTGTGGGCAAAGAAACCTGCTTTTACTCATCAGCCTTTCTAGGACCTGCAAGATATCACCCACTACTGCAGACGATTGAGTGTACAGCAGACATGCGTGTATTTTATGACAGAGGTTCCTGCGTCGTCAAAATACCCGGAACACCTCCTCCGAGTTCAACGTCTTGCACGGCTCTAAGGGTAACAAACGGGGTGTGGGAAAAAAGGCCACACTTCCCTGACCGGGAATCGAACCCGGGCCGCGGCGGTGAGAGCGCCGAATCCTAACCACTAGACCACCAGGGACACGGGGAAAAGCCCTCTCCCGTCTGTGGCGTGCCCGCAGTGCGACCGACGTCGGCTCTGAAAGCGGGGCCAAGCTCGGCAATCTTGAATTGAGACAGAGACTCATCCACCAGCGATTTTAAAACTGCAGTAACCCGTTGAAGACACGACCCCGCCTGCCGTCGTCACTTAGATCTAACCCGCAAAAGAATCACTGCTACAACAGCTTCCGCGACACAATGGTCAGCCAACTGGGGGAGGAACTGTGTTGTGAAAAACTGGAAAGACACAACAGGGAAACCCACGAGGTTCAGTGTCATACAGACTAGTTTCGCTTGACAGAAAATGAAATCACAAGTAGCCAGTGTGTCTGTAAAGGCTCTCCAGGAAAATCTCTCTCAAGCTTCTGCTGAACTGCTGCTTCATCTACGCAGGGGCCCCCGCCTTCTTAATCAAGGAGTCCAATGGCAGCATTTGTCGCAAGTGAAGCTGAAGTCTTGCACAGGCCCATGGAAGTCGCCAAAGCTCTCGTGTGGTTCCATGGTGTGATGGTTAGCACTCTGGGCTTTGAATCCAGCAATCCGAGTTCAAGTCTCGGTGGAACCTGTTGTGGGTGACATTGAAATCGGAACCTGTGTATGGAATCGTGGGCTGCTTTCCTTGCGTGCTCTGCTGTGGGCAAAGAAACCTGCTTTTACTCATCAGCCTTTCTAGGACCTGCAAGATATCACCCACTACTGCAGACGATTGAGTGTACAGCAGACATGCGTGTATTTTATGACAGAGGTTCCTGCGTCGTCAAAATACCCGGAACACCTCCTCCGAGTTCAACGTCTTGCACGGCTCTAAGGGTAACAAACGGGGTGTGGGAAAAAAGGCCACACTTCCCTGACCGGGAATCGAACCCGGGCCGCGGCGGTGAGAGCGCCGAATCCTAACCACTAGACCACCAGGGACACGAGGAAAAGCCCTTTTCCTCTGAACTGCTGCTTCATCTACGCAGGGGCCCCCGCCTTCTTAATCAAGGAGTCCAATGGCAGCATTTGTCGCAAGTGCTCGTCACTTCCCACACAGTCGGGGAGGAGCCCGGGACTTGATGAGGACAACGACAGCCAGCTTGGCATTGTTTTCCTCGGCACCTATCAATTATCACAGCAGGGTATGACGTCTCCGGGGCGTGGGGTGTGAGTGAGGGACAGGAAGCAGGCAAGAGACAGAGAAAGCCAAGAGCCACCACACCCTGTTGCTTGCCAGTATTCACACAATTACGGCCCTCAGCTGATACCCCTTTACAAGCGGGAGACCCTGCTCCGCGTCCAGCCCGAGTGCAAAAGGCCCCAGCGAGATTTAAACTCGCGACCCTTGGTTTACAAGACCAGTGCTCTAACCCCTGAGCTATGGAGCCACAAGGCTCCAGACCCTGACTCACGCACACACAAACGTACCGAGTCACTCAGCTGGCTACATGTGGGAGACACGGTGCCCGGCTCAGCTACACAATGGAGAGAGCAGAGAAAGGACGCCACGGCGAAGCTGAAGTCTTGCACAGGCCCATGGAAGTCGCCCCAGCTCTCGTGTGGTTCCATGGTGTAATGGTTAGCACTCTGGGCTTTGAATCCAGCGATCCGAGTTCAAGTCTCGGTGGAACCTGTTGTGGGTGACATTGAAATCGGAACCTGTGTATGGAATCGTGGGCTGCTTTCCTTGCGTGCTCTGCTGTGGGCAAAGAAACCTGCTTTTACTCATCAGCCTTTCTAGGACCTGCAAGATATCACCCACTACTGCAGACGATTGAGTGTACAGCAGACATGCGTGTATTTTATGACAGAGGTTCCTGCGTCGTCAAAATACCCGGAACACCTCCTCCGAGTTCAACGTTTTGCACGGCTCTAAGGGTAACAAACGGGGTGTGGGAAAAAAGGCCACACTTCCCTGACCGGGAATCGAACCCGGGCCGCGGCGGTGAGAGCGCCGAATCCTAACCACTAGACCACCAGGGACACGGGGAAAAGCCCTCTCCCGTCTGTGGCGTGCCCGCAGTGCGACCGACGTCGGCTCTGAAAGCGGGGCCAAGCTCGGCAATCTTGAATTGAGACAGAGACTCATCCACCAGCGATTTTAAAACTGCAGTAACCCGTTGAAGACACGACCCCGCCTGCCGTCGTCACTTAGATCTAACCCGCAAAAGAATCACTGCTACAACAGCTTCCGCGACACAATGGTCAGCCAACTGGGGGAGGAACTGTGTTGTGAAAAACTGGAAAGACACAACAGGGAAACCCACGAGGTTCAGTGTCATACAGACTAGTGTCGCTTGACAGACAAAACTTGCAGTACAAGATTTCTAAAGATTCTTCACAATCACAGGAGTTACAGCCATCACACATCGGTGGGTTAACACTCACACACACAAAGAAAACCACATCGCCCAGCACAAAGAAGAAAACAAGACTTACACCAAGTTGAGAGCACTTTGCCGCTGGGGGAACGGAATCACGACTGTCTTCGATATTGACGCCAGGCTTTCCCTACACAAGGCCAGAACCAGACCGTGAAAAGATGGCTCCGGGATGCCCGCGCTGCTCAGGTCGAGCCCGTTATGCCAAAGCAGCCTGTGGCGGGCAATGAAAACTCAAGCAGCCAGTGTGTCTGCTTCCTGGTCTGCAAAGGCTCTCCAGGAAAATCTCTCTTGCGCTTCTGCTGAACTGCTGCTTCATCTACACAGGGGCCCCCGCCTTCTTAATCAAGGAGTCCAATGGCAGCATTAGTCGCAAGTGCTCGTCAGTTCCCACACAGTCGGGGAGGAGCCCGGGACTTGATGAGGACAACGACAGCCAGCTTGGCATTGATTTCCTCGGCACCTATCAATTATCACAGCAGGGTGTGACGTCCCCGGGGCGTGGGGTGTGAGTGAGGGACAGGAAGCAAGCAAGAGACAGAGGAAGTCAAGAGCCACCACACCCTGTTGTTGCCAGTAATCACACAACTATGGCCCTCAGCTGATACCCCTTTACAAGTGGGAGACCCTGCTCCGAGTCCAGCCCGAGTGCAAAAGGAGGGCAAAAGGCCCCAGCGAGATTTGAACTCGCGATCCCTGGTTTACAAGACCAGTGCTCTAACCCCTGAGCTATAGAGCCACAAGGCTCCAGGTCCTGACTCACGCGCACACAAACGTACCGAGTCAAGCAGCTGGCAACATGAGGGAGACACGGTGCCCGGCTCAGCTACACAGCGGAGAGAGCAGAGAAAGGACGCCACGGCGAAGCTGAAGTCTTGCACAGGCCCATGGAAGTCGCCCCAGCTCTCGTGTGGTTCCATGGTGTAATGGTTAGCACTCTGGGCTTTGAATCCAGCGATCCGAGTTCAAGTCTCGGTGGAACCTGTTGTGGGTGACATTGAAATCGGAACCTGTGTATGGAATCGTGGGCTGCTTTCCTTGCGTGCTCTGCTGTGGGCAAAGAAACCTGCTTTTACTCATCAGCCTTTCTAGGACCTGCAAGATATCACCCACTACTGCAGACGATTGAGTGTACAGCAGACATGCGTGTATTTTATGACAGAGGTTCCTGCGTCGTCAAAATACCCGGAACACCTCCTCCGAGTTCAACGTCTTGCACGGCTCTAAGGGTAACAAACGGGGTGTGGGAAAAAAGGCCACACTTCCCTGACCGGGAATCGAACCCGGGCCGCGGCGGTGAGAGCGCCGAATCCTAACCACTAGACCACCAGGGACACGGGGAAAAGCCCTCTCCCGTCTGTGGCGTGCCCGCAGTGCGACCGACGTCGGCTCTGAAAGCGGGGCCAAGCTCGGCAATCTTGAATTGAGACAGAGACTCATCCACCAGCGATTTTAAAACTGCAGTAACCCGTTGAAGACACGACCCCGC